>NW_027271567.1:340000-441050 GCF_040938485.1 Diadema antillarum | reverse complement strand
CTACAGTGAAACTCCCTCACGACGTGGCATGGCGGGTGGGAAGACTGTCCACAAGGAGCACAGCTTCCTTAAAATCAGAATATCAACCATGCATGATTTCGTCTTTATGCTGACATCTAGGGGGTGTTTCATCAATTTAGTCAGTGCTGACAAGTGTCAGCCACTGACAATTTCAGCAAAATCCTTGGTTTTGATTGACTGAGATGCTCTGGTCACTGAATGTTACTATGGTTATCGTCAGAGACTGACAACTTTCATGAAACGGTCCCCAGGTGTCAATGTGATTGAATTATAAAAAATTGCTTAGTCAACTGTGAGTGTTTTTGCAGCCCTCCTACACTATCCACAAGATATACTTATAGAGGATTATAGGTATAAATGGCATAAAATTTGATATGTATCGAATTTCCCCCTTTGTCTTCATTTAGAAGATGAGATTGTAGCTTTCCTCACTGTGAGCAGTTTTTTTTTTCCAATATTATTAAAATGCATATTGCCTATTATCTATATGCTGCTATTAAAGTTAATGAACTTGAAAGGAGTGCCTGTTGTGTACACAGAATTGTGTAGTGCTGATCAAAATGTGCATTGAGGTGAGAAAGTAATGTGTTCATACATGGTTAGTGTTGGGTGACTATCAGAGTGCAGTATTAAAGGCAGATGACATGGTTAAACACCGCTAATTTGTGTACATGCAGGGCCGGCGGAGCGTTTTCAAAAGTATGGGGGCCCACTTCCGGGTTCCATGAGCTAACAAGCAAAAGAAAAAGGTCCTCAGCTCATCTCTTCCCTTCCATTTCCGGGTTTCCGGTTTCTTCAGCTGACAAGCAAAAAAAAAAAAAAAAGGTCCTCAGCTCATCTCTCCCCTTCCATTACGGGATTTTTTCAGCTTACATACTGTACAAGATAAAAAAAAAAGGTCCTCAGTGGAAAAACATAACCTTGTCGCGCTCACACTTCAAGATCTCTATCTATTTCTATTTGGTGCCACTTACTGTACTTACAGTGTATGTACTTCTGGGTTTAAAAAAAAGTGTGGGGGCCCAAAGTGATGACACCTTTTTGTATTCCTTTGTACTGTATGGTGCACAAAAAGTGTAGTGGCCCGAGCCCCCATGGCCCCCACGGTTCCACCAGCCATGGTATGAATCCACATTGTTCTTTAACCCAGTAATAGAGCCCCATCAAGTAAACATCGCTTTTGTGAAATTTTTTTTTTTTTTAATAAATAGATATCAAGAAAATATATAAGTATCAAATTTTGCCTTTGGAATCAGGGATTAACATGAAATAGTTCATAAGCAAAATAAATTTCCTATTAAAAAAGCCCCAAGATTGTATCAATTTTTATCTATTATAAATTGAATGGAGTTCCCGAGTGTTAAGACAAGGACTTTAACCATGTTGTACAATTGTACACTATTTATTGTAGGCCATACACTGTACAGGCAAATTAATTTTATTTGTACATAGTGTATTTTACTGTGTAATTTGTGTGATAAATATCTGTCAGATATGTACAATGTATCACTGATATATATTTCCACTTCCATTCCAAAGTGTACTGTACAAATATGAAAGCCAATGTGAGGGAAAATGTGTGAAATTTGCCTGTCACTTTTATAAGACAGAGAAGTAACAACCGTCACATCATCAAGGCAGACTCTGGTTGTAGAAACTGATTGACAGAAATGTGAAACAAGAAGAATTTATAAACAAACATGTTTTGCACATCACTGGGTACATGCATCAGAACGCCTTCAATTTGACAGCACCTTGAATATGGCAGATAGATGTGTGTCAACTGTAAATGATTGACAGTACAGTCCCCCCACATGATGTTATTGACCTTCATGTTTTGTTTTGTTTGTTTGTTTTTCACAATGTTGTATATCTCTTCAACATAAACCTGGACATCTACAATTGTACAAATGATTATGGAATTTACATGGATTCATTTCTACTGAGTGAGTGTACAAGTAATCTGTGGCCTTCTGCAGTGACGTATTACACATACTCATACTATAAAGAAGAAAAAAAAAACACCTAATAGGATTTAAAATGAGAAGAAAAGTTTGATTCTCACAAAGTACATGTAAGCTATTCGTTTGTACTGTATTTGCAATGTGTATACAGTAAACCCATTCCTTATTTATTTTTTTTTTTTGGGGGGGGGGGTGGGGTGGGTTGGCATGTACATGTACATGTACATGTAGTCAAGTGTACACAGATACTGAAGGTCTCGAACGCAGAGCCTTGAAGGTAACAGGTATGAAGGTATTCAAGCTTTGAGGTGCCCACGTACACGTACATTTATGCATCTGAGGTTATTTGTCACAACAGAGTAATCAAAGTTGCTGTTACTAAGTGGGAATTGTACTGAATACAAATGGTGTGCATTAAGTGTCTTATCATGCAATGTAAAGCATTCCCTGTTTGAACAGCCATGCTGTTTTTATTTGTCTTCCCAAAGCACTTTAGTCTCCTCCCCGCCATTTGTTTTTCTCCATCTTCTACCCCAGTTTCCCTTTGCTATTTGCCTCAAATTTGTCCCCCTCCCCCCCACCATTCTCTCTTTCCTTCATTTTCCCTACCCGGCTCCTTTTCTCTTCCTACTGTGGCCATCCCCTAAACATCCTGTCGTTCCACTTCACCGGCAATCACTCAGGGGAGCTTGCCTCACAGAAGAGCAGCTCTTTAAAGGACAAGTTCACCTTCATAGACATGTGGGTTGAGTGAATGCAGCAATAGTAGTAGAACACATCAGTGAGAGTTGAGCAAAATCGGACAATCCGTTAAAAAGTTATGAATTTTTGAAGTTTCTGCTCAGTCACGGCTAAATGAAAAGACTGTACTATAGCTTGTGATGTCACATGAGTACAACGATATAAAGAAAGAATAAAGAAAATTCAACATATTTCCATTTTTCTCGCAGAACAAAAGAACACTCGACTTCTCTCTTTCAGAAGGCAGGGGAAATAATATTACCCTCAACATACGTCAGTAGCAAGTCGAAGAAATGTGCACATTATTCAAAAAGTAAAGTTTTGTGAAATTCTCTTTTTATTTTCCTTATATAGTTGTACGCATGTGACATCATACACTCTAGTAGTCTTCTCTTCCAGCAGTGACTGCGCAGATACTTAAAATATTCGTAACTTTTGAACGGATTGTCCAATTTTCCTCAAACTTTCACTGATGTGTTCTACTAATACTGCTGCATTCTCTCAATCCTTATGTATATGAAGGTGAACTTGTCCTTTAACCCGTCTTGTCCCGAGGGAATTTTGCTGCAGAATTTATTATTTTGTCCTTTTGAAATTGACAACTCCGCTATTATTTACTGTGTACAAATTGTACATGTTCTACAGTACACCCATTTATGTAAATATTAGAGAAATGGATCTGGTATAACATTTTAAGTTCATCAAATCTGCTCAAAATCAGAAAAGAAATTACAAGTTTTTGACAGTGTGTTGCCAATTTAAAGGGATAGTACAGTATCGGTTGAGATGAGAATTGGGCTTTTAACTTTTTGTGAGATACCAAGAAAACACTTTTAGTACAGAGCATACCATTTTAAGAGGAATTCAAAGTTTATTTGATGAAAATCAGGTTTGGAATGGCTGAAACATCCAAAAACAAAGTAAAACAAAGCGATCGTAATAAAATGTGGGTCCCACACTTTATTGAATCACTCTGTTTTGGATATCTCAGCCATTTCAAAACCAATTTTCATCAAATAAAAGTTGAATTCCTCATGGAATTACTGTACATGCTCTTTCATATTTCATAAGAGGTTTCTCATTATCTCACCAAAAAATGTCAGAAACCTGAACTTCGGTCTCAACCAAAACTATACAATTTACCTTTAAGGCCCTTTTTCAATTTAACTTTTTAATGTATATGGTTTTTTTTTATAGTAATTTTGCAAGTGGTGAAAAAAATCTGCCCAAATTATACAAAACAAAGACTCAATTGAAAATGATATTTTATGCATCCATATGATACTACAATGTATTCATATAGTAAATTTTGTATTATAAAAATGATACATTTGTAATGATGAAAAGTTAATGACATTATGATATACAGTATAAAACCTCTGAAATGTGTTTTGTGGGATTTAATGGGTTTCAATCTTATGGGTTTTGAATATTTCCACATTTATCATCAAATACCTTCACATCTTCATCTGCTGTAAAAGTTGAAATTTGGGGGGGGGGGGTGTTGAAATTTTCGCTCATTTTACACAACCAGAAACTAGCAAAAAAAGAAAATATACAATAGAGCGTATGAATGTTTTTGCTTGCCATAATTATGTTCCAGGCAGTAGTTGATGCCTGGATTCAGTGGAATAAAAAAGCAAAACAAAACACACCCAAAACTCATCTTTCCTGGCCCTAAGGAGTGAAAAATTACTGTCATGAAAATATCCACTTTTACAGTTCCTGATGGATTTAATGGCATGTGACACAGTTCATAAATTTAGTATTCCAACCAAAGTGCAGTTTTATTGCAGAGAACTTGTAGAAATCTTCGATGTGTATTCAGAGAACTGTACAGCTGTACCAGCTTTCTTCCATACATGTACCTTAGAGTGTTCTCTGATTTTTATACAGCTGATTGTGCCATGTGATGTACTGTATGTTGACAACCCTAAGAAATTGGATCAATTGTACTCTTTCTCTGCATGTGGTGGTGAATTGTCTTGCAGAAAAATGGGACCTTATTGGATTTTATATGCTGTGACGTTGAATACATTTGGTACTCCTCTTCGTTTGATGGGAACAATTTTAAAGTAATATAATGATATGTGCTAAATTCAAAAGGAATACCAATAGTAGGGAAATTGATATTGCTGAGATGAAACATTTTCTGATCTCCTCAGCACTGAAAAGGAATCATACCAGACTACCGGTATTCAAGTTCATGAAATCATATTAGAGCTGAAATGTAGGAAGGTTTGGCTTCTAGAATGCACAAATACTGTTTTACAATAGCATGGATGGAATTTTAGGGTGCCATCCTCCCTACATGTCTTCATACCTAAACTTGATCAAAGAAAAAAAAAAGTAAAAGAAAAACTCTCACCGTCCTTGCACAAATCTCTTTCTTGCTGTTTATATTCACTATTGGCTGTATTGCATTTGTCCCAAATTATTAACTGTGGTTATGTACATACAGTTGTACATTGCATACATTATATACATACATTGTATGATGACTCTTTTAAAGGGGATAATAGTACAGTAAAAGGGATGAAATTATCACAACAAAATGTAAAGTTATATTATGACATGTACATGTACATGTATGTAGCTACATTAACGTTCATAAAATGCACACCCTCTCACATGATTGTTCGTTGATGATTACCTTAACTCACCCAGCAATTGTGTCTGTGGTTCTTTTCAAAGTGATTGTTAATCTTACAAAGAAAGAAAACAAATGTAGTTTGTTAATCTAACAAAGAAAGAAAACAAATGTTCTTTTGTGTTTCTATGATGTAATTTTTGTTGTTGTCTTCAGTAGGATTCCAGGGCCACTTGCTAGCTCATTTTAAGTAAATGTTTGCAGGGCACAACAAAATATTACAGACATTAAAATAATCCCCATCCCCATTTTTGACTGTCACTTCCAAAATGCCTCTGAGAGTGTATTGCCATAGTTTACAATTTGGTTTACTATACATGGTATTAACAGCATAAATCTAGCTGTCAAGTCTTTCTGATTCCCAAGATGCGCTATGAAAAATTAGATTAATATTCATCACACTGTATAACAAGAAAATGTAGGAACCTGCCTTATTATGGAGATTTTTTTTTTCACCTTCTGAGTGCTTTTAGGAATTCAGAAGTACACAGTTGTACACTGTACAGAATGTACAGCTGTACCTCTGTGATTGCTCGAGCTGTAGCCTGCTCAATTTGGATGCATAAAAGTTGGCAGCCCATTTTAACCGTGTGTAATAGCTGTAAAAACCTGTCCTACCATAGAAGCAACTTGCATTAACCCGCTGGATACTGGAGTGACGTGGTCTCCATTTAGGGTGGCCACCACTATTAACGTCACTGGCTGCATTGATTATGACTGTGACAAAACTTCATACGACAGTATTGATCGAAACAGGAATAGGCACATGCAAATGCCAGATCTGTGATCCTTTGCTACGCTTTGGTACCACATATTGGATTTTGACTTGCACATTAGCACTCCCCAGGTGCTCGTTAGCAATTGGGGTTTGCCACATCAATACTGCAGACTTTCAGAAAATGAAAGGTCAGGAATTTTTTGTTGTTGTTGCAAGTGTTCAGAACAACTGAAAATGCACATGTGTTTGCTTTTTTGTTGTTACAAATTTATGTGTTGCTTTGTATTTTTGTTGAGCTGGAAAGATTTTGTCATGTTTTTGTTTTGTTTCTGAGATTGCACTGCAACATCTCTTTTTTAGGGAGCATTCAACTTTGACTGTGAAAACATACATACACCTTGTACAATTTGTATAATATCTGTTCATACTTACATACATGGATACATACATTGTACAGACAGACAGACACATACACAGAAAAAAAAACGAAACAAACACGGGGATCAGTATCTACATGTACCACTTTAATCTCAAAGCAACAATTACAACACAATCTTTGAGGAAAAAGGAGGGCTTTGTTATTCAAATTCATGAAAATTTTTCCGTCGTGATGTTTTCATTGCAACTGATTGACAAATTGCCCTACATCGACGTAAATAAGCACTGAATTGATCAGTGTTTTAGTAGTAGCCATGATAAAAAATCATGGGCGTACATACTCGAGCAGGATTCGAACCTACGACCTCCTGATCACCGGACAGGCGTCATCTCCACTAGACCACCGAGCTTTCGCCCGACAGCAAGTGTTGGTTCTAATCCTTATAGCATGCAGCGGGTACTGCTTTGTTATTCAAATTCATGAAAATTTTTCCGTCGTGATGTTTTCATTGCAACTGATTGACAAATTGCCCTACATCGACGTAAATAAGCACTGAATTGATCAGTGTTTTAGTAGTAGCCATGATAAAAAATCATGGGCGTACATACTCGAGCAGGATTCGAACCTACGACCTCCTGATCACCGGACAGGCGTCATCTCCACTAGACCACCGAGCTTTCGCCCGACAGCAAGTGTTGGTTCTAATCCTTATAGCATGCAGCGGGTACTGCTTTGTTATTCAAATTCATGAAAATTTTTCCGTCGTGATGTTTTCATTGCAACTGATTGACAAATTGCCCTACATCGACGTAAATAAGCACTGAATTGATCAGTGTTTTAGTAGTAGCCATGATTAAAAAAATCATGGGCGTACATACTCGAGCAGGATTCGAACCTACGACCTCCTGATCACCGGACAGGCGTCATCTCCACTAGACCACCGAGCTTTCGCCCGACAGCAAGTGCTGGTTCTAATCCTTATAGCATGCAGCGGGTACTGCTTTGTTATTCAAATTCATGAAAATTTTTCCGTCGTGATGTTTTCATTGCAACTGATTGACAAATTGCCCTACATCGACGTAAATAAGCACTGAATTGATCAGTGTTTTAGTAGTAGCCATGATAAAAAATCATGGGCGTACATACTCGAGCAGGATTCGAACCTACGACCTCCTGATCACCGGACAGGCGTCATCTCCACTAGACCACCGAGCTTTCGCCCGACAGCAAGTGTTGGTTCTAATCCTTATAGCATGCAGCGGGTACTGCTTTGTTATTCAAATTCATGAAAATTTTTCCGTCGTGATGTTTTCATTGCAACTGATTGACAAATTGCCCTACATCGACGTAAATAAGCACTGAATTGATCAGTGTTTTAGTAGTAGCCATGATAAAAAATCATGGGCGTACATACTCGAGCAGGATTCGAACCTACGACCTCCTGATCACCGGACAGGCGTCATCTCCACTAGACCACCGAGCTTTCGCCCGACAGCAAGTGTTGGTTCTAATCCTTATAGCATGCAGCGGGTACTGCTTTGTTATTCAAATTCATGAAAATTTTTCCGTCGTGATGTTTTCATTGCAACTGATTGACAAATTGCCCTACATCGACGTAAATAAGCACTGAATTGATCAGTGTTTTAGTAGTAGCCATGATTAAAAAAATCATGGGCGTACATACTCGAGCAGGATTCGAACCTACGACCTCCTGATCACCGGACAGGCGTCATCTCCACTAGACCACCGAGCTTTCGCCCGACAGCAAGTGTTGGTTCTAATCCTTATAGCAGTATTGAAGTGGGAAGGAAGAGAGAGGGAGGTTTTGCTGGCAGGGTACAGGAAGGATAAACATTTTTTTTTTCCGGTGAGCTTTGTTCTGATAAGAAAATTATTGTTCAGCTGTACTTCAAAACAAAAAAGAATGTTGGTCTAATACTCTGCAAACAAATTGTTAATGTGATTGCAGGGGACTAAAATGGAGCTGTGCATGTGGATTTCATTTCATTTATTTATTTTATTCTCATTTTTCTTTCAAAACAGCATAAGCAAATATACATTACAAAGTATGACATTCAATGGTAATTAAGAAACTAATAAAGATATGCACACATACTGGAATTACAATGTTTGCAGAGTAAAAATGAGAACTAAGAGGTCCACTAAAAAGCACTGCTTGTAGATTTTAGACCACTTTAAAATATCTTCAAAAATACTTGTTATACTTTCAAATACGTAATTATGTAATGCAAAAAATAAGACAAAATGAACAGAGACACAACAACGTGACATGACTAGACTTGAGGGGAATATACGAATGAAAGGAATAGAGCAAAAACAAAATTAAAGGAAGAAGGAGAGAAAGAGAGAGAGAGAGAATGCCTACATGCTGAAAAGGATAGACGGAAGAGGAGATTTATTGATTGATTACTCAAATTGTCCACTCTGGTTATACATTGGATATCGCCCAAAATTAACATTCAATACGTCACAGGTACACCACAATCAGACATGTCAGAGTACAAAATGAAACTCACCCACATTAACATACGGTAACGTATGCACCATAATAACATAATACATTAACCCAACATTTACAACTACATGTATACAAAAACTATTAATATACAGCTGTATATCACTTTCATATAAATATTCCACTCATAGATTTATTTGATAATATCCTTTCATACATCATCAGTATACACCAAACAATATTATATCACCTTCATATCCCAATATATTTGTATAATTCACTCCAAACAATTCCAATATGAATATGATAATTACCATGGCAGCGCCTTATCAAAATAACACCAAATGTGTTTTGCATACACCTGTAAATCATTACATATTCCAAATTTGAAATTACATAACTCAAATACTATGGGAATAAAAAAAAAATCACTCAATATCACCATATACCCCAGATTTCATCATAATTAATTCAGAGCTGTAGAAAAGTTCGCGACGTAAACTTTAAGACGAACCGCCCGACCGCCCGACCAACCACACACGACTCCTATATACCTCCTTATACTCTTTGGATATGCGGGAGTATAATAATAATGATGATATAGATACACCACAAACTAATCATTACAACTTATCTAATTACTCTGGCATTATACGTGTGAATGGAATCCGGGACAAAAGCACTTCTTAAACGGGTACGCTTAGTGCGAGGAGGACAGAGTCTGATACCTGCATGATCTGTTCAGGCAATAGTAACCGTACAGACGGTGTGTTAAATCGGTCATTATCTTGTTTACCTTGACCATCATTCTTTCCACGTGTAAATTCTGTACCACTGGCAATTCCAACCCAATGATATTTTGCCACTTTCGCGGTCTATCGATTCTATAGCCTTGTCCTTTTGTGTAAGATTGCCATAAAAACAAATCAAGTTATACATGACAATAGACTGGAGAAAGGAATTGTAGAAAAGAACCATCAGTGTTCTATATCCAGCCTTAGTTTGCTCAATAATTATTGCCTGATGATTGAGGATGTATTTCGGACGGCAGTTGGTGACTGCATGCAGCTGTGGAAAAATTATGGTAATGAAATGCCTGATTTCATTACTTTATAATGTGATTTTTTCAGTGCGTTGGGGAGTTACCAATAATGAATCTTAATTTGCTGTAACCTACATAGATATTGAATGAAAAATGAATATCTCAGCCAGAATTTAACAAAAAAAAAAATAACGGTTAAGAGTATAATGATGGAGATTTTTTTTTTTTTTTTTTTACAGAACTTCAGGAATTTCAAATTTTAGAGCCGGTGTATATAAATGTATTCTGGGCTAAAGGTTCTCAAAAGGGTTGGATGAAACTCAGACCGCCTAGGTGTATGGGATGATCATGAAACCATTGATTTCGTGGAAACATTGAATTAAAACTATTGGGGAGAACGTTTGTGTTGTAGATGAACATGAATTGACCCCAGTTGAAAACGAAACAAATCTTTAATTTTTTAAATCTTGTATTTTTGATGAATAATGAATCCGAGTAGCGAAACCCCACAGATAATACGAAGTAGGGCCTACTTTTTGCAATAACAATAATTTATCTAATAAAATTTGATGGGCGCTGCCCCATGCTAAAATTTCGTATTTGAGATAAGGTAATTTTATTAAAGAAAATACAATGTTAACAAAGAAGACGTTGGAATGCGATACCAATATTACGCGTAATCATTTTACTTATTTTAATAACATGAGGCCTCCACGAAAGTTTTTCATCTACTCTGATACCAAGAAATTTTACATAGGATACACGATCTAATAGAGTATCATCAAAATGATTTCGTTGGCGATTATATTATTGGTCGTTATATCGCACTAAAATGATTAGACTCTGTGCCCTGAAAATAGACATTAAAATGAAGGTGGACTATTTGAGCTCATAGTATGTTTGATATGAAGCTCCTTGTATTACAGTAGTTAACATGAAGCATGCCGAACATCCCAATTACAGTAACTCATTCGGTTATTCTGTTCAAAATAATTCAAATCAGAGAGAGGTTGGCATGACCAACGTCACATCGTGCAGAACTCTACAGAGCAGAGTTCTGTGACTGTACCATGGCCACCATGACGACGAATTTAGAGATAAGGGAGGGGAAAAAAAAGGAATCGCTTTGTAGTCCGGGTTTCAAATTGGCAACTTTGTTCGGTTGGCTGGTCAGAGAGATTTGGAGAAGTTCATTGGCTGTAGAGGGAGACTGGAAGAGTACATTTTACTGAAGGGGTGTTTCTCCATTACCACTTTGTATACATTGTACGGTAGAGACCCGGATCGAATCGGCGGTGGGGGATCTTATCGGCGGTGAGGCAAAAATCCCGCCGATTGGATCTGGGGGATCTGATATACTGGCTAAAGTCCGCCGATAAGTTCCGGCGGAACTTATCGACTGGCCGGAACGGATCGCCTGTGACACCGGCTACATCAACTAGCCACGATCATGCACCACCGCAAAGCGATGAACATGAACCTGCCTCCTAGATTGATCCCATTTAATATTATCACACCATCTAGACAAATTTACTTTTTTTCATTTTTAACTTCATTCTCATTTTCTTGATTTGATGAGGTGAATTCAAAGGTACAATTAATTGTGATACATCGTGTCGTTATTGAGACTGCGCTGAGCGATCGCTAGCACACCACTAGCAGTTTAGCAATGTCAATACAAAGTCCCCCAATTTAGCGGCAGTTGTAACCTTGCTATTAATTCTAAACCCATCATATCAAGCAAACAAGATGAGAATGGAGCGAAAAATATATTTGTAAAATAACAATATTAAAAGGTATGAAAATGAGGTTACTTTCATCACGTCAGCAAGCTCATTGTGTGGCGTTTACGTGTTTGACATGCACGCACGGCGATCATGTTCTCCGTACCGTGTGTGCATTGATTCCTTATGTACATGTACACTAACACGAGTGTGGCTGTATCCAGCGAATCGGGCCATGGCTACAACCACACTCGTGTGGCTGGATGGTAAAGACACACGCGTGTAGTTGTCACACTGCCTAAAATGAAAGACTTGACTTGATTTTGACGTTGTTCATATTCACATTCAAATTCACTTGTTTAACCTTTTTCTTAGACCACATCAGCATTACCTCACATTTCTCCAAATTCAGAGTGAACTGATAACCAATCAGCAATGCAGGCCAAATCGTGGTTTAGATTTCTTCAATCTGCTTCACATTTTGACCTGACACGTAAATCACGTGTCTAATTCAGCATACAATGCAACCGATGAACATTGTTAAGAAGTCAGGCAGGTCGTCGAAATAAAATTTAGGTTGTGAGCAATAATCGTGATAAGGCTGCGTTCACATAGAAGTATACTATTCGGGTATTCGGGCTCGGTTTTCGAGGGCACGCGAATAGCTTGAATCGAACGATAGGATTTCCTCACACCGGTTCACATAAGAGGGCACTATTCGAAAGTACCGAATAGCTGCGAAAAGTATAGCAAAGTGGGAATCGAGCTTGTTCGATTTTCTTGCAGCGTATACCGTCTCTCGTTTATGAAATAATGACACTTTTGGTCTGGATTTGCCCTTTAGCAAAAATAAGCATGTAGACTGACATTCTGATGCAGTTTAGAAATTGTTAATAAGATTTGCTGGGATGTAGGAGGAAGAAATCCTCACTGCATGTGATGGTGAGTTGACGGTGCGGGTTGCGGTGTATTCGTGCCCGAATACCGAATAGCGAATAGCGAATACCGAATAGCGAATACCGAATACTTCTATGTGAACGCAGCCTAATGGACCAAGATTGGACCCTTGCGGTACTCCACATTCTATACGCCGAGAGATTTCGATTTCAAATCCTTCACTTCAGTGTATATAGTGTGTGATTGCTCAAGGCTAGATCACAAATGCCTTTACGAACTGCTACGAACGCCGTACGAACGATTTTTAGACAATTTCGTAAGATCTTCTTAAGAAGGCCGTACGAAACCAGCGTTCGTAGACCGTTCGTAGACAGTTCGTAGCCTGGTCGATGGTCTTGTCCAAGATTTATCTTAACTTCGTACGAAACCCTCTCTTCGTAGGGCGGCCGTACGAACGTCGTACGAACATCGTAAGAACTACGCAAGATTTTGTAACATAGGGTCGAGAGACAATTCTAGAAGCTTTAAATTCTTACGATGATTGTAAGAACGCCTTAAGTCGTTCAAAGAGGGCTTTTACGTCTTACGAATGCCTTACGAACGGAGATTCGTACGGCGTTCTTACGAACAACTCTTCGAGTTTGTAGGGCGTTCGTAAGGGACTCGTAAGGCGTAGGTACACAATTTGTGCAACTGTTAGGGGGTATAAAGCCAAATGCGCGAAGTTCAAATCCTCACTCTGTTCTATAACTGTTCGACCAGAAAGCATCTCTGTTAAATATGGGACCCAAAGGGAAGGCAATCAAAAGGAAAAGGGGGAAGGGGAAGAAAAGGAAGGAGGGAGATGAGGAGGAAGGAGCGAGAGGGGGAGAGTTGGAGCAACAACCTCCTCCTCCTCTACTTGTAGATGCAGCTGCAGTTGTAGTCTCCTTGGCACTATGGCCATCTTGAAGTATGAAACTTTCAACTGTTACAGAATTTTCGACTTTTTAACAACCCGACAAAATATACAAAATGAATCATAAAATCTTCTTACGAATGACTTGAGAGTGCCGTGAGTTGCACGTACGACCATCTTACGACAAAAAGAAATCATAAGATGGCCGTAAGTCTGACGAAAGAATAACTCAAGGCATTCTTACGAAAAACGTACGAATTCTACGGCCATTGTATAACTGAAAATCATTTCGTTTCTCTAAAAGGTCTTAAGTTGTTCTTGCGAATTAAACAGCGTTCCTACGAAATTTGTAAAAAGGCCGTAAGAATCTGTGCCCCATCTACGAATCTCTACGAACTCTACGCATCGTGTTCGTACGAACCTTTGTGACCGTAGCTTCAGGTAATCCTTCAACCATCCACAGTTTTTTGGGTCCATACCAATTATTTGCAGCTAATCTACCACTCACCGTGCCAATTTAAAGGCTTTTCGTAAGTCCATACACTATCCTGTCATCCATACAGGAGATCCGGTCTTCTGTACCGTCCAAAAACGTGGTCATTGTCGCTGTGGACGAAACCCTGACTGGTTCTTGTTAATGGCATCATTAAAATGGTTATAAGAGTAAACTTGACTGTACGCAATCTTTTCAAGCATCTTCACAATGATTGGCGGAATTTACATTGGCGTTTGTTATTAACATCTGTCTTCTTTCCCTTTTTGTGAAAAAGGATGGTTTTGGAACGTTTCAGTGTAGTCGGAATCTTACCAGTCTTAATGGGCAAATTGAATATTATTATAAACTAGTGGTGCAATAATAGGGCCTATTTTCAAAAACAGCTTTTAACATTATACTTATAGTTGCAACGTACCACGTTCGATGGGTTTTTGTTGTTGTTGTTGTTGTTCGGTACAGGAATTGTCTAAAAAATTAGTTTGGTTGATTTACTGCGACATATTTCCTGTGTCTATCATTACTATCATGTGTGACGTCCCTTTGGATATAGTTTGACCAACTTCATACATACACATACACATGCACACACACACACACACACACACACACACACACACATACACCAGGGCTCGACACTAACTTTATTTTTCGGTGGCCCGATGGGGCCACCAAAATCATCAATTTCAAATTTTTGGTGGCCCGAGAGAAAAATTTGGAGGCCCGGAAAAAAAATGATAAAAGTCCTTTTTTTTTTTTTTTTTTTTTGATAAGTCGCACACTCACTGCATGCATTTATGCATTTCCGGCGCAAAGAGTTACGAATGTATTGACACACTTTTCAAAAAATGTTGGTGGCCCGAGGTGGGCCACCAAATTTGCCCTTTTCTGAAATTTGGTGGCCCGACTTTCATTTTTGGTGGCCCCGGGCCACCGGGCCACCGTTAATGTCGAGCCCTGCATACACGCACATACACACACATACACACACATACACACACTCACACACAAACCAACAGAAAAAAAAAAACATTACATCGATCTGAAACCTCTTCTAAACTCATCAACGCACCATCTTTTTCTTGTGAATACACCGAGTCTGGATCTTTCTTCTTCAATGGTATAATATCCTTCAATGATTTCCATACCTCGTGAGAATTTCTGTCGTTTGTTTCAACAGTGTTTGTAATTATCAGAATTAACCTTTCTACGATTTCTTTAGTGATTTTATATCAGAACGCTTTATATTTACTTCACTTGCTATTTTTGTTCGTTCTCTTTACTGTTTTTTGTGCACATTTCATAAATAAATCAACTCTAATATCATATCATATATATCATAACATGATATCATGTTATCATAATATATCATATATCATGTCATATCATAATATATCATTATATCTATCATGAATCATATCATCTCATATCATATAGATCGTGGAAATGGGCTCTCCCGTCTGGGATGGGGGAAACCCACTTCCCACACCCTCTCCGTACACAGTCGAACATATCACTTAGATATACATTTTCAAAAATATCAGTAATTGAGAAAATTGGTTAAAAAATTGAAGAATTCAGTTTTGTGTGTGTGTTCGTTTCCTTTGGAAATCTAAATAAAACAATTAAAAAGAATATGTTTCAAAGGATTCAAGTGTTGAATTTCAATTCAGAAATGCAAAACCTCTCTCGTCTGGGGAGGGGAACACACCCTTCGCTCTAGCGCTTGCGTCCCCCGTCCCCCTCCCTCCCTCACGGAAAAAAAAAAATCCTTTGAGGCCCTACACCCACTCACTCTCTTTGCCCCCTCAGGAAGGTCACGTAATTTATCGTTACTGTTGTCTGCGGTCCTGTCGTGAATCACAATTATGTGCTCCTTTTGGTTTTCGAATTTACCTTCCAGATCGACCTACAGAAGTACATTTTTGGCTTTATCCAATATAGTTTGAGTGCACATTGACCTGTATCCCAGGTAGGCTAGTAGGCTTGTAGGCTTGTAGCCTTGACAGTGTGGTAACAGTGAATGACAGCAACCCAACAAGGACAAATAAGAAACCCGGGGGTCTAGCTCTCAACGGACGGGGAGTATCTACACATTCTTGCAGACTATTGCCAAAGTTTGCCACATTAGGTGAAAATCCGTCGTGGCGTTTTTAAGAAGAAGTTGAAAACGTAAAAGAGAGAGAGAGAGAGAGAGAGAGAGAGAGAGAGAGAAGGTTTAGCACGACGCACGACGAACGTTGGGCAATTAATAATCGTAATAGCTCTCTTGAGACTTGTTTCTCAGGTGAGAGAAAAAGAAAAACGATACAAAAACCAAAAAAACGTAACAGCAATAAACACGAAACCTACTTTTATATTATGATTTCTATTAGGGGTCTTTTCTTTTGGAAAAAATAATCTGCTGTTGAAGTATTTATGATAACATGTGTGTTACATTCAGTTTTATTAGTACTATTGTTATCATTCTTTATGGCATCGCCACAGGGATGTGTGCATTCTTTCCCGTGTTCATCACTTGTAAAATTTTATATACATCATTCCGCTTTGGGTAATTGTAAATACTCTACTGTGAAACAAAAGGATTTTATACCCCCCCCCCCTCCCCCCCCCCCCCCCCCCCCCTCCCCCCAAAAAAGACCTTTTAGAAGATGCTCAGCAAAAAAAAAAAAAACAAATGAATGAATAAATAAATAACATTTTAAAAATCGCCCCTAGGACTTTGAATGGAAATAGAATAATTTCCTTAGGCAATTAAGAGGATTATTTCAGTACGTGTGAACGCTTGCAGAAAAAAACTCGAGTTTCGGAGCGCGATCGCTAACCTGCTCTTTTGTACGTGTGAATGCGACTAGTGACTCCTTGGGAAGAATTTTGAAATTAGAAGATTTGAAGTTCTTGGAATAACCGACATGCATTCTTTTACATACACACGTTATACAAACACACACAAACACACACACACACACACACACACACACAAACACAGACAGAGTCTAGCTTAGACATAGTTCACTTCACGTGCAAGATGTTGGAGAATATTCAGCAGCGGACAAGACTGAAATGTCTGCTTGTTTATTATTTGTTTATTTCAACTTGCTGAGGATTCAAACTAATAATATGTAACACAGACCACTAAACTGACACACTACATCTCTGGACAGCGCGGTTTACTACAAATATGCTTCTTTACATTCATTTTGATTCAGTTCATGTCAACTTGATCTTAACACCTTGTGAGATAGAGAAAAAAATAACTGTACTGACAAAATACTTATATAATGTATCAAACAAACGGGAAACAGGTATCTCAAGCTCCGTTTTAACAGAGCTTTTTAAACCAGAGTTAACGCAACAACGCCTTTGCATATTTTTTTACCCTGCCTGTTAAAACGGTCCCAGCAAAATTTGACTTGGACGTTGTCGGGGTAATATTTGCAAATTTCTACCTTAGTCAGCTAAAACAAGTACTCGGACATACCCTGCCATTACCCCGACAACTCTTCTGTTAAAACTCTCTCGCGTTAACATACTCAACACGCATGCGCTATCGTCCAAACAGAATGACACGCCGCTCGCCGATCACATGCTAGTCTGGCTTCCAGACTAGCAGACCTCTAACTACAAAAGAAGTAGAGTCCGACGTCTTCTCTCCAGCCTCCCTTTATCCGGATATACACTCAGGAAAAAAAAAATAAACACTTTGTCAAGTTCATAATTTTCAAAGACGATTTTGTTAAAAATCATTGTGTCGTATACCATATTAAAGGTTATTTAATTGGCTATCAACATCTGGCGGGCTTATACTACGGGAAACTATACGCATGAGTGAACATTCGTTTCTGTCGTCCGAGGCACAAAAGTAAAAATAGCAGAAATGAACATACTGAAATTCATTTGCAAATGCCCTTCAAGATAGCAATTATAACACACGACCTTGGAGTGGTTCAGGAATTACCTTAGAAATCGCAGACAATTTGTTTATATCAATGGCCATACATTTGTATGCACTAAATCACTGTGGTGTACACAAACTCAAATGAATTACATACGGTACTCATCATAACATACATTCACATCTAATTTACATCTAAATGATATGCAATTAGACATTCACTATCCCCAAATCACCACAAGAGCATGGACAGAAAACTTTTCATTATAAAGGCACCACGGTACACATGATCGTTCATTGAGCAAATTATCAGACAATTCTGAACGCAGACCACGCTGACACGTTCACGCAAAATTATGGCATGTACATGTACCTGTACCATTGGGTATTCGGCCAAATCGTTTACTGTATCCGGATGAGCGCCGGTCCCCACAACTGTCCGTATACAATGGGATAGGAGAGGTCGGACTCTAGCAGGTTCAGCTGGATGGTCCTGCAGGCCTTCGGTGAAGGCAGCTCGTCGCCTCGGAGGGCGATTTTTGTAAAAGGAGTATAGTTTACAAATGGTCTGGAAACAAGACTTATCACGTGCATGGGTTGTAACCACATCCCCTTGGCGCATGAACATGCAAGTTTCTATGGAAACCTCCCCGGGAAGGTTTTCAGTGTGTTTCTGTTAAGACGTATCCCCTCGCTCTCTCCTGCGCTTGTATTGCCCGAGTCGAGAAATTTTGTTCTTCGGACGTTGTTCCGACTTTGTCAGGGTATACTGTCTTTTAAACCACGGTGGTATGTCATACCTCCTTGGTTAAACAAGGCTTTAGACGTCAGTCTAGGACTTTGTAAATGTGTTTTGCTTGCTGCGTTAAGTGTACATCCTAGTGCAAGTAAATGTTATTTGCATAACTACATACCTCATGTAAACATATTCGCAGGCAATGAGGAGCAGTAAATCCGTATTACCTGTAGTACCATTTACCACACATCATGCTGACGATTACCAAGGTAAATATGTGTATGGGATACATCTTCCTTTTCGCCGTTTTTTTTTTTAATAATCGTTTTCTGCTTGTAAAACACAGTACTTATACCTATCAAAAAACCCAAGAACAATTCGTGGAAAGAAAGTTAGATCATTTATAATCTTATACTAGTACAGATTTCTAATGTAAGGACGACTGTACAAACCGCTTACCATATGACAAAAGCAACGAATACACAAAGCATAAACACAATTTTTAATGACATCAACTCCCCAAAGTTAGGCCTACTACGTTGTAATCCATGCGAGTGATAACCTTGCCTTCAATTCTCCTTTAAACTTGAATAGAATCATCTAAGACACGGTAAATAAGCAAAATCGAAGCATTTGAAATATCACTTTGCAAGTAAATAGTACTTGGCACGCGCACCCCATGCAGACATAATATGATATGCAGCCATTATTTTATTTATTTATTTTTTTGTGACGCTCAACGCTGCGCTGTAAATGGTTTTGTATATAAATTTCCACTCCTTACATGTATGCGGAGCTGAATGCCGACGTTTTACTTCGGCGGACAGGAAAAGAAAAAGATGTAGTGGGCCAAAATAATCAAGCGACACAAAATAAACTTTCATTTTTGTTTCTTCATTTTGTGTGTGGACCTATATTGCAATTACATTATTATGGCACTGTGCATCTTTTGTCTCTTCGCATTTAATTTTTAGTCACGACTATAAATGCCATCCCGATAAACTTCATCGAATTATTATCTCATTATCTAGTTATCACTTCACATTTACATAGTCACCTTGGTCATAAATGTACTAATTAAAAAGAAGAGATATCAAAATCGCACAAGGTGGCCCGACATCGATTTCTGTTGCCCCCAGGCCACCGCTGATGTCAAACCTTTTCTTATGGTGCCATTTTTCTACGCCCTGTTTAGACAATATCTATTCCAAAGCTGTGTGCAGGGCTCCATCATAGCAGATATAGTTTCGTATAGAGATGGATATCTTTGTTTGCTTGCAAAAAAAAAATCAATCAATCAATCTTTGCGGCATCATAACATCGTATCACATTCATTCTTTTGCTAAGAATGTTTACACGAAACCAGAAGCTTAAAGATAAGTCAAAGCATCATGAGTCCCAGAAGCAGACACATCTCACCTCACCTACTATCGCGCTGATTGTACATACTAATGTAAATATTAAAGAAGAAACAATAGAGGGGAAAGAGAGATTCCAAATATACCACGACTTATGATTGAATTTGTTAGTTTGTGATTGTCGCAAGCTTCTATTTACCACAAGAGTAACTTAAATGAAATAAAATAAATCATTGCCTGCTATGTATTGAATATCTACGAGTTTATTTCTTCAAAGCCTCAAGGCTCTTTCTGTACTCATCCTGCATCGCTGGGATGATTCCCTTCCGGAAGGCAACATCCAGGAGCTCGTCTGCATCCTTGATGTTTGGATATTGATGAAGCGCCCACTTCAGGTAAGTCTCGAACTCGTTCCAATCCACCGCACCATCGTTGTCCATATCGATGGCCGAAAGCGCTTTCTTGGTGTCCAAGCAGCGGTAGCAGGAGAAGTAGGGCGCCATGAAGCCGTTGTAGAAGGAGTCGAACTCGAGCATGTTGTCCCTCTTCTTCCCTTCCTTCAAGTCCCACTCGTCCCACGTCTTGCGAATTTCTGCCATTAAGGACTGGGCATGTGGTGCCTTCAGCTTGAAGTTATCAATGGCATCTCGCATTTGGGCGTTCAACTTCCCGCCGGCTCGATCGAGCAGCAAGGCCAGCCCCACCATGCTCATGTATTCCTCCTTCCTGAACCATTACAAAATGAAAGGAAAGAACTCATGATATGCATAAAGTGCGACGACATCCGCTGAGTCAAGGTCAGCTCTGTTACACTTCATTCAAAAGCTATGCAAATTTGTTAATGTATGGAAATAGGCCTACATTTCAGTCCTACCGCGCTACGTTTATATCTTGTTTACATGGAAAGAATGATGAAGATGAAAATGCAATTGCATTGATTGTTCAGATCTTACGGACTTAGACAAAGCACATTAGGTTTTTGATAACTATGCCAGCGACAATAGGTAGTTGTCCTTTTCAATAGTAACGTAAAAACAAAGGGATGCATTTCCGAATATTATTTATCGCTTTTAATCTGATGTTAATGATGTGACATTTTCATTTGGCGAGTCCGCGAATCTAGTTTAGCTGCAAATGTTTTCAACAAAAAAAAAAAAGGGAGGGAATTGATCTGGATTAGAAGAAGAAGCAGAGCAGGATTAAAAAAAGATCAACATAACTTTTTCACCTGCCACTCCGAAGATCTTCAAGGATGAGCTCCTTCATCTTGTGTGCCAGATCCAAGGTGAATTGTGGATCATTTCCAAAGAGATCGACAAGTCGCTTTTGGATCATCTCCTTGCTGGCCATAGTCGTGATGCGAACGGGAGCTTCCTCACCGAAGAAGGTTGCGAAGTCGAACTCCTCGGGCTTGAGATCGAAGACGAAGTCTACGGCTCTAGCACCAAAGACTGGTTGTTTGATGTGGGGATCCATTCCCGTGGTGATCTTGGTCACATTGATGGCGGCTTGTCGCAGATAGGTGCAGTTAAATTTTTTCAATACCTTCTTGTTGCCGAGACGGATGAGGTTCAGGAGGGTTACGCAGGACGGGGCGTTACCCATGGATGCACCCTCAGCACAGACACTGGCCCAGACACCATCAGCGCCATCCATAAGAATCTGAAACGCAAACAATTCACGGAATAAGATAGAGGTCGCCATTTACCGCTTCTTTCCACATGAGGACGATTCACCATGCTAGATTGTAAATAATTATGTACATATAACAATTCTTCTGTGAATATTGTAAATACGTTATAGTATGATCTATATCATTGAAAGGACTGGCCTCGACTAGCCTGAACGCTATTGCCAGTTCTTTTTTGCCAAACTATATCTTAACTATTAATTGTTGTGACTTTGTTGACGATGTTTGTTTGTTTGTTTGGTAAATAAATCTTATTTCATTTCATTTCATTTCATTTCCTTTCATTTTATTTCAGATTGTGTTCAACCCTATATACGTACTCAGGCACTTGGCCTTTTTCATCATCATTCGTAACCTTTTTTTTTTGTTTTCGTTATCATTTAGTACAAATTTAGACTTGACCTGTTTATAGAGTTGTAAGAATACTGTGGTGTAGCAACGTACTTCATCCCAACACAAAGGTCATGGAGACGCAATGGGGAATAGGAAGTTAGGTCATTTCTATCCATTGACAATTCGTTTCCAGACATCTGTGCCAAACGGAAACTAAGCACTGTAGTAAAATTATGGACTACGACAATAATATAAATCTAAGGTGATGATCAGTAAACAGTCCAAGGTCGTTGTGTTTTGTGATGTTGTTTCTATTCCATCTTGAGCTTCACAATTAGTTATTTACTCGGCAATCTTAACCTTTAGTTGAACGTTTTGTGGGGTGGTAGCTGTTAAGTATAAAGAAGAAGTCTTTTCTCTATGACTCCTCCACGGTTCCCAATGCGTTTTATGTTGCTACCTCACAGTGGAAATGTCTTGACAATGTTAGCTCACCTGTAGTGCTGTCATATCACAGAGGCCAAACTTCTCGTGGACGTGAGCGAGCAAGTGACCTTTCCAGTCATTGGCGTCCATGACCATCCGGATGTACTTGGCCCACATGCCGCACTCCTCCGGGACGGACTTTCCCCTTGGCTCCTCAAACATCATACCAAAGGGACGTCGATTTGGTGGAAGCCTGGCCAGGAAATTGGTGACCTTGAACACTCGGTCGCTGTCTTCGGGCATGACGTCGGGTAAGTCGCGAAAGCTGAACATCACCTTTGCCTTCGGGCTGAGATTGTCGAAACACCAGTCGTTCCATTTGCTGAGCAACTGGCACATGTCATCTATGGAAAACTTGGTGAAATCGTAGACTGTATCACCAAGATCGACTTCAAAGATTACGCTGTAGAGGCCAGCTGGTTTTAGTTTCCTGATACCTACCGGTACATTCTCGAAGTCGGGTACCTTGCCCTTGGTACCTGTTAGTTAAGACACGACACCAAAGAGAGCTCTCTTTCAAATTAGAAACTTGTGCTAATATAATTTTCGAGAGTTAATACAAGCAATTACGTAGTAAATAATGTCTCTTTCTCAGAAATTGACCAGTTTATTATTTCGCAAACTTATTGAAAATAGAAATGTCTTCCTCTCCCCCTTAGTTTTCGAAAAATTTGGTCATAATAATCAATCGATTGACCCATGACAGCTGATTGCATGTAGTCCTAAAATTGATAAATGGTCGTTGTTACTGCTGGTGGCGTGAAACGATACATCAGCATCGTGTTAAGGCTCTCCAGTTATTACACCAATATTGATAACGGGTGATGGATCATTTTTGTTCACTGTCATTTTGATACCAAACGCACTTTCAGAAACAGCTTCCTCACATTTGTTCTCTTTTTTCTTTCAAGGCATGTAGAAATTAGAATTGATCGGCTTGTATCTTTAACACTTCTGTATTGAGATGGATTTTTATTTAAACGATGTTGTGATGTTTGGAATTTAGGAAGCTAAAGATTTTACGTACTTTCTGTGATTTCTGAGAAAGCCCAGAGGCCCTCGGGATCCTCCCCCTTTTCCTTCAGCTGCATGATGAAGACATCATCCACGCGGGTCATGTGGGAGAAGGAGGCCACGATGGTGTGCTTGAAGCCGCACTTCTTCACCTCGTTGTAAATCTTCCACTTGTTTTCCAGGGTGTGGCCCCTCAGTTGCCCTACGGTGCTCTCCCGGATCGAATTGTCCAGAACAAAGATGTCCAGGTCACGGAGAGTCTGGTACTTCTCCACTGCTCTTCGAGCATCGTTCTGGTAGCGCTCAACAAGTGCGTGCTCGCTTACATCACGTTTTCCCTTCCTTTCAGAAGCCATTTTGTTGGCAATTTGAGCTCAAAGAGAAGAAACGTATATAGATAGTCATAGATCCGACCTTTGCAAATTTTTATTCTTCTCTCCTATCCATAGCCCTTGGTTAGAAATGTAAATTTATTGTAAATCTTAGTACGTTTGAGTTTGTGCTTCCTTTGTGCTGCCTTAGCGGCATCACTAGCACCGATGTTTGAATGTTGCAATTCAGCAACACCAATAATGACTTGCATAGGGAAGAAAGGCATATTTCTTTTAATCATCATCCTAACAATTATTTTCATGACATTCGTTTCTCAAAAACTGGACGTTAAGAGGTGATGTATCATAACTTCAGTTGTGTAGTCTGTAACCACTATCAGTATCATTTTGTTTTAAACACCTAGACTCTAAAATTTGCTTTGGCAAGACCTCTGTCTCTGTCATTCTTCTGGTCTGATTATACTGTTTGCTGTGAAAGTAACCAAAAAGCACTGAATCTTTTGTATTCCATGTGGTTTACACCAATCAGAGCTACCATGCATTGGGCCTTAACGCGTTAATATCAATTCAAATTATTTTATGACAATCGGCCTGAACTTAAAGCACTCCTGCCTTCTATTCTCCTCTTTTATTTTCTTCTTGTCTCTTTTCCTCCTACCCTTAAGGAAAATAAACAAAAACAAAACTAGAACAAGAACACCAGATGGATTACCCATTCCTCGTAAGTCCTTTCTTCATGCCAATCTTGAGAATGTTCTCATGTTTTAAGAGTAATCAACATTGATTAATGCTTGCACTTAAAAAATGATAATCCAACCTTTGATTTAGTTTACTTTGATAAACATTGTGAAGTCAACTTAACAAACATTAATTCATGTAATAAAATATCGCACAAAAATTGGGACGTATACAGTTTTCCAGTTTAACATGTTCCCAGAGCGGTGCTTACAATCCAAATCTAATGATATGCGAATTTGATGAGGTGATGATATTGTGTGCTCAAATCTAAAATGTCACATTCTCTTGTACGCAAATTTGAATAGAGTGTCTTGTTGAACATGAATCCCAAGTGGGAGAATCTGTACATCGGTACATCGCGCAGTTCTGTTTTAGGGGCTATTATAGAGTTATAACACTAACGACTTTTTATGAAGAGGCGGGGATTTAAGTTTGCTGAGTTATTGATAAACAGAAAGCTGTATATCTTTGTATACAAAGCAAAATGTGAGAGGTACGAGGCGATAACGTCATCACCACCTGGTCTAATTTACGAATTAAAACATCATTACACATAAAATCCAACCTAATTCTTCTTCTTGTCCGAGTTTGTGAAGACTTCGCCTTTCTCTTTTATTGAATTCATTCTTCCTTGAATCAACTTAAGATGAGATGGGATTTTCTTTCAGAACAAATGGTTGCACAAACACCCACCCACGCATATTCCAAATTGCAATTGACCATTCAATGTCTGTAACTTCCCCAAATTCAGGACTGTGCGAGATAAAAAAAGAAGAAGAAGAAAATAGGTTTGTTCAAATACCATTGTTCTCGTGAACAAAACTGCACATGATTCGCACATGGCCAGATAACAGCGGGGTTTCCCAAGGCCACTTCGTTTACATAATGGGACAGATACAAAACTGTACATCGACCCCTACATTCTGATACATTGTACTAACAAACAGGTTGTCTGTGTGAAAAGTCAGACACGTCAGACAATAATTAACAACGGGCCGGATGCATAAACGCTAGCAATTACTTGTGCTAGCCTTTTACTCGAATCCGTATGCATAAAAACAAACAATTGCTTGTGAGAAGAAGCTTTTGCTAGCAAGCACAAGCAATTGCTTGCTGTCCGCAAGCAATTGCTTAGAGACCAAGCATTTGCTTAAAAACGTATACATAAAACATACCTTTTGCTAGTTCTTGCTAGCAATTGCTTACGATTTTCCAAGCTCTGTAAAATGAGTTTGAGCTTTTGCTTATCTGGGACGTTCCCTTTTAAGTATCATTTTCATATTCATGGAAGAAAGACCACACTTGTGAAGGAGTGGCATAAATCTACAAGAAATTACTCTTAAGTAGAGTAAGAAATTTTTCATTTTAACAACGGGAATGTCCAGTGGTTAGCACGCAAAATTTGATGAAAAACAGGTAGGATGTCTCACTTCGGTGGAGAGCAAGGAGACGTCTCTCCACGTGCGATCTGGCAGATGCGGGCTATTGTAAGCAGTGATGGGAATCAGCCAGTAATACGAGTGTGTGTATAGTTGTGTGTGTGTGCGTCTGTGTGTGCGTCTGTGTGTGCATTTATGAGTGTCATTTCATAGCTCTTCTGCTATGTCAGGAAATGTTTCTGCACACACATGCCCTTTCAAATGCATGCTGCCACACTCGCCTTTGTTCTTGTGTTCGCACAGGCGTGACGTCCCTTTTGTTGAAAACGCAAGCAATTGCTTGTGCGGGACAAGCAAAAGGTATAAGCACTAGCAAACGGTTATGCATATGGATTTAAGCAATTGCTTGAGCTAGACCTTTTGCTAGACAAGCTTGCGCTTTTGCTTGAAGCAATTGCTTACAAGCAATTGCTTGTTTTATGCATTCGGCCCACTGAACGTGCCTTCTGTGGTATACTCTCTCTTGCCATCTTGACAGTGGGCCGAATGCATAAAACAAGCAATTGCTTGTAAGCAATTGCTTCAAGCAAAAGCACAAGCTCGTCTAGCAAAAGGTCTAGCTCAAGCAATTGCTTAACTCCATATGCATAACCTTTTGCTTGTACCCATACCTTTTGCTTGTCCCGCACAAGCAATTGCAAAGGCGAGTGTGACAGCATGTACCGGTATTTGAAAGGATGTGTGTGTGCAAAACATTTCCTGACATAGCAATAGAGCTATGAAATGGCACTCATAAATGCACACACAGACGCACACACACATCTATACACACACACGTACTGGCTGATTCCCATCACTGCTTATATAGAGATAGCTCGGATCTGCCAGATCTCACGTGGAGAGAGGTCTCCTTGCTCTCCACCGAAGTCAGACATCTACCTGTTTTTCATCACATTTTGCGTGCTGACCACTGGACATCCCCGTTGTTGAAATGAAAAAGTTTCTAACACTGCTAAAGAGTAATTTCTTGTAGATTTATACCTCTCCTGCACAAGTGTGGTCTTTCTTGTATGAATGTGAAAATGGTACTTAAAAGGGAACGTCCAAGTTAAGCAAAAGCTCAAGTTCATTTACAGAGCTTAGAAAATCGTAAGCAATTGCTAGCAAGAACAAGCAAAAGGTACGTTTTATGCATACGTTTTTCAGCAAACGCTTGGTCTCTAAGCAATTGCTTGCGGGCAGCAAGCAATTGCTCGTGCTTGCTAGCAAAAGCTTCTGCTTGCAAGCAATTGCTTGTTTTTATGCATACGGATTCGAGTAAAAGGCTAGCACAAACAATTGCTAGCGTTTATGCATCCGGCCCAATAAACGTATCCCGGTATAATGTACAGCGTACTTCCCATGTCCCGTGAAAAAAAAAAAAAAAAAAAAAACCCTGGGAAACTTGGACATGGGTAGAACAGTTTTAGTGCGTAATCCTTTCCCTGAGGATACCATCGAAGATTATTTTGTTGGTGTTGTTGTCTTTTCTTTTATTCCACATACTGGAAAGGTGACCTGAGCCCTTTTTACACTTGTGTTTCTTAACCCCGGACTTTCTCTGACCCAGGACTATCGTTAGTCCCGTACCAATTTTTTCAGCTTTTTACACTGGCCAATTAGTCCCCGTACTATCTCTTGTCCGGGGCTAAGGAGAAAACTGACCTTTTTACACTTGTATTTCTTAGCCCCGGACTTTCCAAACCACATGAATATTCATGATTACGCTGTGCACTGTACACGTACACGCACGCACCGGCAGCACTTGATTACCTCGTTTCTGATTGGTCAGTGGGGTCGGACTTCGTCTCCGTCGCTTAGCCCAGGATTATTTTTTCGTTCTGTTTACACTCACTTGCTTGGCACCGCAATTAGGGTGCTAGCACCGCAATTGCGGTGCTAACCCTGCTATTTTGCAGGGCCAGATAGTACCGGCGACTATCGGTGGGGCTAGCCCACTTCGGCAAAAACGAGTGTAAACAGAAAGTGGGCTAAGGATAGTCCCGTACCAACGGTGGGGCTAAGGCCCCCCCCCCCCTTAGCCCCACCGTTGGTACGGGACTAAGCAAAAATTTACAAGTGTAAAAAGCCCTCTAGTGTACTTAACTTCAAAGAGGTGTCTTTATGCCTCCGCCACGAAGTGTCGCCGGAGGCATTATGTTTTCGGGTTGTCCGTCCTTCTGTCCGTCCGTCCGTCCGTAATGAATTTTGTGGACAGCGTATAACTAAATAACCGTTCGAGGTATCCTAATAAAACTTGGCATATATATATATATATATATATGTGGACGAAGTTGTGCCTGTCAACTTTTGGGTGCACATGCTCAAGGTCAAATGCTCAAAATTTCACTATTTCCCCCATATTCTATTCTATGCCTGAAAGTATTTTCTTGAAATTTAGCGTACACATGTAATACCCGAGAAAGATTTTTTTTTTTTCAGAAAAAAAGTTTGGGGATGTGAGGTCAATGGTCAAAGGTCATGTGAAAGTGCTAAAATTTCACTTTTTTCTCCATATCTCAGAAATGGCCCAAAGTGTCCTCATGGAACTTAGAACATGTGCATGTACTGCCTGACAATGATTCTCTTGGGAATTTTTGGGTCATGGGGTTAAAAATCAAGGGTTAAAAGGTCAAGGTCAACTCCTTAAGATTCACTATTTCCCTCATACCTATATATGCAATGCCAGCAGAATTTTTCTTGAAACTCAGTGTATACATGTATTACCAAATAGAAATTCTCTGGGAAAATTTTTGGCCAAAAAGTCAAAGGTCAAAAGGTTAAAGGTCAAGTGAAAACGCTACATTTCACTTCTTCATCATGAAACTTCATACACATACTGTACTGCCTGTCGGAGATTCCCTGGGTAATATTAGGGTCATGGGGCCAAAGTTCAAGGGTCAAACCTACATGCACTTCAAGGAAAGTGAACAATCACCACATTTGTGGCAAATATGTCATTTTATTTTTTTTTGCCAATTTTGTGAAACTGCCATCACACATTAGGGCGGTGAGTTGGCTCAGTCGGTAGCGCGTCTGCCTCACGATCACGCGGCCCGGGTTCGAACCCGAGTCTGGACTGAGCAATGTTGTGTGTAAACATACCGTCCCGTCTAGCAAGAGGCAAAACACACTGTCCCTCGGATAGGACATAAAATGGAGGTCCCGTGTGTGAGAGAGTCACAGCTCATGCACGTACAAGATCCCGCTTCATTCATTCATCGCAAAGAACAGGGTGTCCAACCCGGTGAAGTGGTCCCACCCCACATCCAACTGGACCCCATGAAGACCAGCTTAGTGTAGCTGAATGTGGGCTATCCAGCCATCTTCACAGATGGAAAATGAACAACAACAACAACAACAGCACATTGTCAAGCCGTACTATAGACTTATTGGGAGCACTATGCATCATGGCGGAGGCATACCAGTTGTAATAGCGACATTTGCAGTTTAAAGAGCTGACTGATCACTATTTTGAAGCTAATCAGTCAGGATTGTTTTTTTACACTTTTATAGCAGAAAATTGAATTTTCGTCTGGTTCTATGCACTCACATAGCAATCGGTGATAAGCTGTACACAATTCGTTATGCGGATTTCGGAAAATATTTGAGCCGGGCCAGCTTCCTCCTCCACGGTATCCCAATGCGACCTGGTCTTTTGTAAAAGACAGCTGAGTTCAAATGTTCTTATATTCCACTTTTAATGAATGTCAGCAATCAGGTCAGTCATATCCTCATATTTTAATGTCAGTCAAGAAAGGGGAAGTTCTGAAAGAATTCATGATGATATTTACCCTTATTCTAGTCCTTCATTGCAGGAGGTAGCATCTTTATTCTGGATTTTTTTTTCTTACAAAGTCTTAAATTCTTTTAAAAAATTGGCATATTGTTCCATTGTCAATCGGGAGGAAGATCATGCAAATCAGTACATACATATACGTCATGCATCAACCATAAATATGTCATTGGCATGCGTGATTCATAACTTGCATTTTCACATACCCTTCCACCTACCCCAGACTTCTAAGTGGCATATATATTCTCTTTACATCTAATCCTATGAATGTGGTTCATTGCCCCCCCCCCCCCCCAAGCACAGTGCAACTGTTGCGCTATATATGCCATGCACCAGTTGCTTGCAAAAAATGTCCTGAGCATGATCGGCAATTTGATTCGTGGATGCTACTGATATGCCGCAGATCATCCCCCCCCCCCCCCATGCAATAATAGGGAAGAGCACACTTCTATCCCCAACCCTAAACCGTAGCATGCTGCTTGCACCAGCGATTGAAAAAGCTTGTGTGGCTACTATTTGTTGGGCTGCCACCAGTTTTGACATACCATTAAAGGGGAAATCCAGTCCAAATATAAGTTAGTCTAATAAGAAAGAGTTAATTATTACGGGTTCAATGGTAAAATTTTGATCGAAATCGGGTGCAAAAAATAAGGAAGTTATGACATTTTGAAGTTTTCAGGAAACAGTTCTTGAACGGTCAATATGAATCTGCAAATGGGAAAGTGAGCATAGGATACCCTCACAACTTGCCATATATTTCGTACATAAAATTTTGGAATTTCCAGTTTTTCATTCAAACACAATTATGCCCTAGGCTCAAATCATGATATATCTAACCGAACACTATTCTGAAGTTATCAACCAGGAATAACATCATGTTTTAGACTTGAATGACAGAAACATTGAATTTTCGTCATGTTTTGTTTTGTTTTTTTTTTTTTTTTACACGAGCAATGGAAAAATTGTGAGGGTATGACATGGTCAGCTCACTAATTTGCATATTCATATCCACTGTACAAGAAGTGTTTTGCAGAAATAAGCAAAACTTCAAAATTTAATAACTTCCTTATTTTTCATCCGATTTCAGGCTAATTTTTACCGTTGAATTCGTAGGATTTTACTCTTTTTTATCAGACTATTATTTAGACTGGATTTCCCCTTTAAGATCCTCTGTCACATCTCAGCTCGTCACAGGCACATGGGGTCAAAAAGAATCGGGATGCCGGAGGGTAGTTGCCCAATATGTGTGAACCCTCCTCTCTTCTCCCACATTTTAATTTGATCGTCATCACTGGCTGTTCTTGATTGGTGATAACACTTGTCATCGCATTTTACCATGTGGGCATAGTGTAAAAAAAGCAGGGAGCAAAAGGCAAGGGACCCCTCTAAGATGTGAAAACACTAGGTGGAGCTGGATTCCAGAGTATCGCTTTCAAATAAAATAAAGGGGACATGAGCAAAGCAGAAAGGTGTTACACATCTTGCTTTTCAGTCAGGTTCTGTCATTTCTCTTCATTAGATATTATATTCTTCAGAGTACAATATTTTGCGATAGAATTCGCCCCTTATTGCTGAAACTTCAGAAATTTGCCTGTTTGATTATCGTCTAGATGAGACTGTGAGACGTTGCTGTTAATACTTCTTGTCTCTTTATTTATTGCTCTTTTTTCCGTGGGGAGGGGGTGTTAAGTTGAGGAATTCTGTGTGCATCATAAATACTTCATTAGTATATTTTACCAATGAGGACTTGTAGGACAATTTCGTGAGTGGTTGAATTCAGGATCAAGGTCCACGTATATTGACAAAAGTATCAATTTCCATGGATAAGCAATGCACTTGCATTACTGGAGGCAACACTTTTGCAAGATGTTAATTTGATGAATATCAGTTGACTTTGATACAATTCACGAAATTGAAAACAAAGCAAAAATATACTGCATGTGTATGAGATGTGTGCAGCCATGCTTTGGGTACCGGGGTTTAACAGCCACCTGAGATGTAGTAGTATGTAAATGGTTTGAAATCTATCTTTGATTTTAATTGATATAGGGTTGATTGAACCACAGCTTTTCAATTAAATGATGGCACTACACACACAACCTAAATGGGTCAATTCCTGGCCTGACTAGCATTAAACTAGTCGAGCACGGTTAGTAAAAATTGCTATACGAACATGATGATAGTAAAATGCGGCAATGCAGCTAGTAATGCTCTGCTGGATTAAATCAGGCCATGGTTTACTAACCCAAAGCTAGTCAATCAAGTCTGACTAGCATAAAATTGTATGCTGTACTAGTTTGCAGTGTATACGCCAAGAATTAGTCAAAGTGGAGGAACTAGTGTAAAGCTAGTCGAAGTGGAGAAACTATCATAAACTCGTTGATCTTACGAAAACAGCGCATGTTAGTAAAACTGAAGGAACTACCGTGAACTAGTAAGTCAAGTTGGCAGAACTAGGGTGAATTCCAGTGAATACATATTTGAATGCATTTGGTTAGGCCAATAGAAATTGAGAATTCCCCTGTCATGTGTTTACTTTAAGCCAATCACCAGCCGCAATTTCCCCTGGTTTGGGCGCGGGAAGGTTTACCTGAGCGACGCGTCGCCTGTACGTGGACGTACTGTGTGCATGTGTATACGATGCATGTGCTGTGCGTGTATTTATGTATGCATAGGATTTACGTGCGTGTGCAATCGTGAGAATCAGCGCCTGGATGTAATGGACGTGAGAAAATTTCTGTCTTCAAATGGAGTGGGGCGGAGATATTATTCACATTTTTGAAGGTAAGCAAACCATAGATCGATCTAATTATAACTCGTTGAGTTTTTCCAGTATTATGGGCTAGTCTACCTCTCCGTAAACGACCATCTAAGTTACCTTACGAATAACCCCGGGCCCGGGACGCTCCTTGTAACGTTAGTGTACACAGTTAGCTATGGGGCTGGTCGCAGTTACCTTACGATCTAACACCTAACAGCTAGAATCCGAGGCCGAAACTCAACTGTTAGGTGTTAGGATATGCTACAGTAATACTTTGAGTCTTTGTGATGTTGGGATGGGGCTCGGCCTATTCGCGGACTATAGAATCTAAAGTCTTTAACTTTTTAACGTTAGAAACGCATTTTTCAAACAAAATAGAGTCTAGACCAGGGGCCCGTTTCATAAAACTTGTCATCAGTGACAACTGCCACATTTCTATGACAAATTTACTCTCAGCCAATCAGATGCGAGGATTTCAGTAGCTTGTCACATCTATGACAACTTGTCACTGATGACAAGTTTTATGAAACGGGCCCCTGGTTATGATTTCCAAAATTAACAAAAATGAGTGACGAATGTAACCGTCATTGACATTGTACATCTGACATTGTAACTGTGTTAGGGGGCTACTTGTACTTTTGTAGGCACCTACATGGGCGTCACCAGGGGGGGTGCGTTGGGTGCGAACGCACCCCCCTTCAGATCCTTAAAAAAAAAAAAAAAAAATCGGCCTGCGAGCGACCTCAACGCCGGACGATAAATAATTATTCTTTTCTATTTTTTTTTATATTTTGCACCAGGGACAAAAAAAACAACAACAACAAAGAATCGTGGGCAAAAACAAATTCGCACCCCTGGTTCTGGCAGCACTAATTTTATACATATCTACTAGTATTCTATACAGTGTTTACTATTTATCGACCGTACTTTATACATCCGTACGATACGGAGCACGTACACGTTTGCATGTACGTGTGCTACTTACAAGACGATGTAGGGTCTATGTACGTTACTTCTGACCAATCCATATAGCCAGCCCAAGAGCGAGCCTTAGCCTCATTAACAAAAATGGAGGGGCAAGCATATCATTTTGCCCACCCCCCCCCCCTCCATAATTCTAGAGACGAGAAGATTTTCTTACCATTTTTTTTTGACAGAAAAACAAAAAGTTACCCCCATATAAATATTGGAGGGGCAAGCATATTTTGATTTTGTCCCCCACCCCATACATAATTAATGATTCCCGACATGAGAAGATTTTCTTGCTTTTGAAAGAAAACAAAAATGTTGCCCCCATAAGAATATTGTAAGGCAATCGCACCATTTGCACCATCCCACATAATCATAATTCCCGCGATGAAAAGATTTTCTTGCTTTTTTGTTAGAAATCTGTCCAATTATTTCACCCAAAAGCAGTTGCGTAACTACGGAGGGGGGGGGGGGGGGGGGTGCGCCCCCCCCCCCCCCCCATCCATTGGGGGGGAGGGGAAATGACTTACCAAAATAGTAATTCAAGGGTTAGTAAACTGCTTTTGAATGAAAGGGTGATCAAGAAATAAGATATTTTTCTATGATTTCTTTTAACCATAATCAAATAGGTATATAGTGTGAAACATTGTTCAAAAAGCCCGGACCCGACAAAAGATTGTGATTCAGCGTGATTCCTGGTTGGCATTCTGCATATAAGCAGGATGTGCGCAGTGTACTCCGAACATCCGAACGGCAAAAAGAGTCGCTACAATGTTGCGCAATGTGATGTAGAATGTACACCTTTGTACCTTACGCTTCATTATATCAAAGCTAGATCATTGATTTTGCAGTGTTGCTTTACATACTAGTCTATATAAAAATGTCTTGCATTGCCAATAAAAAGACTTAACCTGGGCTACTTCATAACTTTTCCATGTATATCATAACACCACACACAAACAAACACGCACAATAAAGGGATGCTCTAAAGTGCAGATTTCGGACATCCTTCCCCCGCTTGGTCATTTCGACGCCACCTCGCTGGCCATACCTCCCCCAGTCATGAACATAAACCGACACCCATGACTACCAGTGGCGAATCCAGGGGGAGGGGCGCACCGGGCGTCCCCCCCCCCCCCTCTTAGCGAAAAGCGAAAAGATATAGCTTCGAACGGCATTTTTTGGACTGTAAAATGTCGAAATTTTCAAGCTCGCTCGCTCCGCTCGCTCGCATTTAGTCGTAATGCCATTCTCCAGAAGTTGCTGCTAGTAATTGCCGGCAGTTGCGCCCGGTGCTCCCCCCCCCCTTAATTTCCAAAGCGAAAAAATATAGCTACAAATGGAAGTTTGGGGACTGTAAAATGTCACAATTTTCAAGCTCGCTCGCACCGCTCGCTCGCATTTAAATTCTCCTGATATTGCTGCCAGTAATTGCCAGCAGTTGCGCCCGGTGCGCCCCCCCCCCCTTAATTTCGAAAGCAAAAAAGATATAACTTCAAACGGCTGTTTTGGGACTGTAAAATGTCAAAATTTTCAAGCTCGCTCGCATTTAATCTTTATGCAATTCTTCTGATGTTACTGCCAGTAATTGTCAGCAGTTGCGCCCGATGCGCCCCCCCCCTTAATTTCCACAGCGAAAAAATATAGATACAAACGGCAGTTTTTTTTTACTGTAAAATGTCAAAATTTTCAAGCTCGCTCTCTTCGCTCGCTCGCATTGAATCGTTATGCAATTCACCTGATGTTGTTGCCGGTAATTATTGCCAGCAGTTTTGCCCGGTGCGACCCCCTCCCCCTTAATTTCCAAAGTGAAAAAATATGGCTAATAACGGCAGTTTTGGGACTGTAAAATCTAAAAATTTCAAGCTCGCTCTCTTCGCTCGCTCGCACGTAATCGTTATGCTCTCCTGATATTGCTGCCAGTAATTGCCAGCAGTTGCGCCCGATGCGCCCCCCTTTAATTCCCCCTTAATTTCGAAAGCAAAAAAGATAGAGCTTCAAACGGCAGTTTTTGGACTGTAATGTCAAAATTTTCAAGCTCGCTCGCATTTAATCATTATGCAATTCTTCTGATGTTACTGCCAGTAATTGTCAGCAGTTGCGCCCGGTGCGCCCCCCCCCCCTTAATTTCCAAAGCGAAAAAATATAGATACAAACGGCAGTTTTTTTACTGTAAAATGTCAAAATTTTCAAGCTCGCTCTCTTCGCTCGCTCGCATTGAATCGTTATGCAATTCACCTGATGTTGTTGCCGGTAATTGCCAGCAGTTTTGCCCGGTGCGACCCCCTCCCCCCTTAATTTCCAAAGTGAAAAAATATGGCTAATAACGGCAGTTTTGGGACTGTAAAATCTAAAAATTTCAAGCTCGCTCTCTTCGCTCGCTCGCACGTAATCGTTATGCTCTCCTGATATTGCTGCCAGTAATTGCCAGCAGTTGCGCCCGATGCGCCCCCCTTTAATTCCCCCTTAATTTCGAAAGCAAAAAAGATAGAGCTTCAAACGGCAGTTTTTGGACTGTAATGTCAAAATTTTCAAGCTCGCTCGCATTTAATCATTATGCAATTCTTCTGATGTTACTGCCAGTAATTGTCAGCAGTTGCGCCCGGTGCGCCCCCCCCCCTTAATTTCCAAAGCGAAAAAATATAGATACAAACGGCAGTTTTTTTACTGTAAAATGTCAAAATTTTCAAGCTCGCTCTCTTCGCTCGCTCGCATTGAATCGTTATGCAATTCACCTGATGTTGTTGCCGGTAATTGCCAGCAGTTTTGCCCGGTGCGACCCCCTCCCCCCTTAATTTCCAAAGTGAAAAAATATGGCTAATAACGGCAGTTTTGGGACTGTAAAATCTAAAAATTTCAAGCTCGCTCTCTTCGCTCGCTCGCACGTAATCGTTATGCTCTCCTGATATTGCTGCCAGTAATTGCCAGCAGTTGCGCCCGATGCGCCCCCCTTTAATTCCCCCTTAATTTCGAAAGCAAAAAAGACAGAGCTTCAAACGGCAGTTTTTGGACTGTAATGTCAAAATTTTCAAGCTCGCTCGCATTTAATCATTATGCAATTCTTCTTATTTTACTGCCAGTAATTGTCAGCAGTTGCGCCCGGTGCCCCCCCCCCCCCTTAATTTTCAAAGCGAAAAAAATATAGCTACAAACGGCACTTTTTTTTTGCTGTAAAATGTCAAAATTTTCAAGCTCGCTCGCTCCGCTCGCTTGCATCTAATTGTTATGCAATTCTCCTGATGTTGCTGCCAGAAATTGCCGGCAGTTGCGTCCTTTGCGCCCCCCCCCCCTTTACTTCCAAAGCGAAAAAATATGGCTCCAAATGGCAGTTTTGGGACTGTAAAATGTCAAAATTTTCAAGCTCGCTCTCTTCGCTCGCTCGCATTTAATTGTTATGCCATTCACCTGATGTTGCTGCCAGTAATTGCCAGCAGTTGCGCCCGGTGCGCCCCCCCCCCCCTGAATTTCCAAAGCAAAAAAATATGGCTGCAAACGGCAGTTTGGGGACTGTAAAATGTCAACATTTTCAAGCTCGCTCGCTCCTCTCGCTCGCATGTAGTCGTTATGCCATTCTCCTGATATTGCTGCCAGGAATTTGTCGTTCACAATTTGTTGTTTCACACCGTCATTCCATAATCCCTTTATAGGGGGGACAACCCCCTCCCACAACCTCCCCCCCCCCTTGCTCGGGCTCAGTCGCGTTCATGACATCAGTGTAAGAATTATTGCTAGAAGTTTATCTAAATTATACCGTTTATAGGCAATTATTGTTCAATAACAATTTACTTCAAAATGTACTGATTAATTATGATACCTTAAACAAGTGGGACTGTTTCAAGTCGATAAAACACGCAAAAAACTTGCATCAAATTGCACTATTTACAACATCAAACTGCAAAAAGTGCTCACCGTGGGAGGGGGACACTCCCTCCCACATCCTCCCCCTCGCTCACTCCTCTCGCTCTTACTTGGCCGCGTTCATGATATTCAGTGTAAATATTAAAATAGGAAGTTTATTTGGATGATACTATTTTATAGGCAAATTGTTTAATAACAATCTACATCAAAATACACTGCTAACAAGTGGGCATGTTTAAAGTCGATAAAACAAGCAAAACATGCATCAAATTGCACCATTTACAACATCAAAATGCAATTTCACCCTCCCCCTCGCTCGCTCCGCTTGCTCGGGCTCGGTCGCGTTCATGACATCAGTGTAAGAATCAATGCAAGAAGTTTATTGAAATGATATAGTTTATAGGCACATTGTTCAACAACAATTTCCATCAAGATGTACTGCTACCTTAAACAAGTGGGACTGTTTCAAGTCGATAAAAACACGCAAAAAGCATGCATCAAACTGCACCATTTACAACTTACTGATCAAAATGCAAAAAAGTTCTCACCGTGGGAGGAGAGGGGGGGGGGGGGGGAGACAACAGGCACTTCCACACCCCCCCCCTTGCTCGCTCCCCCGCATACTAACACCCACCCCCCTCTCAAGATGAAATCCTAGCTACGCCGGTGCCCTTTCCCCGCTTGGTTTCCCTCAAAAAACAGTAAAAGTCTAGGGATTGAGAGCTTCCTATATTCCAAAATAATGTCTGTCCAAAAAATCTCGTTACATTTAGTGTCAAAACGCACCCCCCTTGAAAAAAAGCTGGTGACGCCCCTGACCTATAGAGCGAAGTTGAAAAAATGCCTCATGATACATCGATCATCAGGAGCTATATTCTTCTAATAGAGTTCTAAAAGTTCTAACGTTAACATTATGCGTTTCAGAAAATATTGGGACACACTAAACTCTGAGTCTAAATTCTCCAGAACGTTAGTCGTAGGCCTAACGTTAACTACTAACACTAACAGTGTAATGTTAGATCTTAGAGAAACTAATAGAACTAGACACGGTCTAGTCTACATAGTACATGTACTTAAGTTGGGGTTCTACCGAGGTAGGGCTTACTCTAAGTCTAACTGTAAAAGTCTAACCGTTAGTCTAAACAAGTCTCACAACCGTTGGCGTTAGTTGTAGGCCCTACTCATTTATTCTATTCCAACTAGAACAGCATTAACGCGAAATAGGCCTACTATTACTAACGGGTTAGGCCCAACTAGTATTAGTAGGTAGTCTAGAACTCCGGTTAGGTCCCCACTCACCCTTCACCGCTATAGCTGGGGACTTCTTTCAACCTCCATAGACTTTACGCATTAGTGGAGACACACACGCAGAATGAGAGGGGACCGATATCACGATTTAGCCCTAGAACATAGTAGAAGCAGAACCTAGACCACTGTTAAACATCTAGGGCCTACATTGAACGGTTTTCCAGGATAAGCTATATCCTAGGGTGGTATTCTGAAATCCTTCCTAGGAAGAAATTTCTTCCTAAGTCAGGATTTTTTCCTAAGTGGTATTCTGAAAATCTTCCTAAGTTTCTTCCTAAGTAGACTTAGGAAGAAACTTAGGAAGGGGGCGGGAATATGCAAATTTCTGACTTAGGAAGAAGTTGGTATTCTAGAATGCACTTAGGAAAGAATTTTAGGAAAATATTTAGGAAAGCTCCACCCCTGTCCTAAGTACGTTGTTAAGAATAGCAAACTGCAAGCATCGTGATAGGCGCGCTTGTCAGTCATTGCGCGCACATGTACTTTGATGCGCGAAATGAGCGTGAGAAAGGGGACATGCCGCGCCCTCGTGTATTTGACCCTACGTCATAGTAATATGCGATTGTCATTGGCAGACATCGGTTAGTTCCTTATGATACGGCATTTCGTATTGGCTTAGGAAAGGACGTGGGCGGGAATAAGGATGGCCTAATTTGCATTAAGAAGTGCCTAGGAAGAAATTTCAGAATACCAATTTTGTCTTTCCTAGGCACTTCCTAAGTTTCTGACATAATACCACCCTAGGTCCGGTTCTCATTGCGGTATTATAGACCTAACGTTTGGCCTACAGTGCAGTGGTATGAACTCTACATGGACTACAAGCATAGCATCATGCACACAGAGATGATCACTGTAAAGTATGTAGAGGGAGACGTCTAGTCGAGTTTAGACCACGGTTAGAGATCGACGTATATAAAGCTGTGCTATAATTAACCCTATTTTAACTGGGGGGGGGGGGGGGTCAAATTGACCCCCTTCTCGACATTTCACGCCACGATTTCGCAACGCGCAAAGATTTTGCCGCGTCATTTCATGACTTTTTTCATTGAAGTCTCCCGCATATTTTGAGACCAAATTTGCGACGTCCGGGTACACCGTTTTGAAGTTACGCAATGTTTTGCATATATGCATGTCAACCTGAAAACAGCTCAAATTCATGATTTCTGTGCAAATCCTATGCAAATTGTGGTTTGTTTGTTTGTTTGTTTTTTTGTTTAATTGATATAAATTAGATTATTTCAACTTTTAACCATTGAAATTAATCAATTCTAATGTAGATACGCTTGAAAAAGTGCCTGCAACAAATTTTGGAAAAAAAACCCAAACAAACAATGGAAAACAAAAGATCGAAAAAACAGTAAAATACATGAAAAATTAACAAAACAATAAAAAAAACAAAAGAAACTGATTTTGACTGCGCTATTTTTTTAAAAGAAAATTGTTTGATGTGTCTTGAGGAACTCAAAAATTTAGCAATCCTTCAGTCTTTTTGTTGGAGTTATATGTAATAATATATAATTTGCATAATTAATTTATTCAAAAATATAAAATCAACATTTTTTCTATTGTATGACCATGTAATCTTGTAGTTGACATCCGGCTCTATTTTCAGGCAACATTTTGCGGCGATCACGCGATCGGCGGCCGAGATCTGAAGGGGGGGGGGGGGTCAAATTGACCCCCCCCCCCCGTAAAAACTTGGTCTCCAATAGCCCAGTTGAAATAGGGTTAATGCAATAGACTAGAAGCGTCTAGAAACTCTACATTGCTATTGAGTCGACAGCCGAATCACTGACACTGTGTTGCCAGAAGGTGATCTCGATTGATACGGTAAAAAAAAAAAAAAAAAATGGTGAAATTTGGTGATTTATATAATTGTGATGACCTATGTAGTAAAAAGGACTTTTATTTGCCACCACATTCGAGCATCCACACAGCTGGGAGAATACCATAGTGCTATTGCACTCCCACGTCATGTGTGGCAATCATCTAAGTAAGAAATACGATGCATGCACTATTAAGTGTTAGTCCACTGTGACATCACACTTCTAGCTGAAGATCAACGTGCTCACACATCATGGAGATCGATCCCCCTTTTAGCAGACGACAACGGGTACTATATTTGAACATTGTTTTTTATGAAAGTTACAGGTGACCTTAGGCATTGAAATTTGGCAGAGATCATCTTTGGGTCTTTCTAAATATGCTGATCGATGTAGCTAAAAAGTAATTACTAGCTTTTCTATTGATGCACACTTAGTATTTGTGTGGACAAAACGGAACTGCATATTGTCTTGTGGAGATGAGTTCTAAATCCATTTCTGAACATTGTGTTTTCATGCTTTCCTCCAGATAAAAAGACGTAACATGACAGTTCTTCGGGAGTGATGGTGATTTAAAGGAACTCGGTATAGGGGTCATCATTTGGAGAACGAAGACAGATTGATAGCTGTACAGTCTCTGTCACACCACGAGGGTGCAGATCACCAGATTGAAGAAGTACATGTAACAGATGTGGCCAACGACTAGCCATTGAATGCAGGGTTGACGAATGCTGGAAACACCGGGCCAACATCAGCGAAGGAGCCTCTGAGATATGGACTTCCATTGCACTAACCCTGCTGTAAGCTATTCTGTTGTTTTCCACGATGATTAATGAAGGGAGACTAGTTTGAAATTGATTCACATTTATTTTACATTCTAGAGTCTCAGTAATTACATAAGAGGCTACATTAAGAGACTGAAAGTTTTGTTGGTTTTGTTTTGTTTGAAGAAATGATTTTCAAGTATTAATTATTCTTCATGGAGCAGTTTTGGAGCTGTCCTTCTCTCTGAAAATGAAAGCCTTGAGAGGTTAGTACTCGTATTTAAGAAAAATGTGTACTTGCTGTATCGACAGAAGTGAAAACCATGTTATGGTCAGTCTTGAGTTGTGTAAGTAGAGCTGAACGTTGCTTATGGCAAATATGTATATTAAATGATTTTGCACTTCAAGTTTATAATGTAAACTGGAGGGACCTATTATCCTCATGCCATAATTTGTATGATTTGTAAAACCTTTAAATTTTACTTATTTGCCCAGGAATTCAACACACACATCACTCCAAGGGGGAGGAGATACTTCAATAGCTGATGGAAGGAGTTCTGACTGCTCCAAGGAGACACCTGCTTATCCAGATCATCGTAGCATATTTCTTGTTGATAATGGAAGCAGAAAACTGTACAGCGTAAGTTCAATTGTTTGAATACTGGTCTGGAAAACCAGTTTCCCATTGTCATGTCTTGTACTATACATTTCCATGCAATATACAAATTGTAGCACCATCTAATTTGCCTGTTCACTTTTGTTTTTGTCTTCTCAAATATAGAGAATAACAGACTAAAATGTGCCCCCCCCCCCCCAAAAAAAAAAAAAAAAAAAAAAAAAAATGAAGGGACCGGTAAGTATAACGTGGTAAATGAAGTGATGGTTATAGATTTAAAAATAAAGACTGATATACTTGTATGAAACATGTAAACAGAGTGTACCTACAAGACTCCGCGCTGACTTATTTTCTTGGTAGCCCCATTGGGCCACATGTAAATGATAATAGTCCTAATACTTATGATATAATTATAATAATGATGAATAAAAAAAATGGAAATTGATTTGCCATAAAGTTCGATGGATAATCACATCTTGTATTTTTCTACTAACTGTGCACATCCACACTTAACCCATCTGCATGAAATTTTCATTTGTATTAACTGATATTTGGTGTAAGAAGCACATGAATAAATGTACTTGAAACAGCAGTACTGAATAGCAATAGAAATTAATGCCAAGAAAAAAACCATGAAAATAGTTCAGCCCCTTAAAAGATTGAAATGAGGGTCAATTTTTTGATGTTATATATTTGCTTCGTAGAATATGATTAACATTCTTCTTGCTTCCTTTTTAAATTCAGATACCCAAGTAGTGAGCAAAAGACGCGTTGAAGCCAAGGCAGTTGCGATGCAGTACCCCACTTTGTGAGACACCACACAAGGTGCACAAGGATATGTAAGTTTATACTCATAAGTTTATGTGATCTACAACTTTTTAGCCCTCTTTAGCAGAAAGCTTAAGTGACATACATGGTATCTTATTCATCTAGCTTGCAAAAACTTGAACATTTTCAACTTTTCTCCAGAGATAGTGGACAGAATTCAACCATACTAGGAGTTGATCATCCTTGTTTAGTTAGGGGGCAAGGACCCAAAGTTGTTCAGGATATGGTCATGAGCCACCCCCCCCCCCAAAAAAAAGGGGGGGCCTTTACAGGGAAATTAATTGCATCTATGTCTTAATTAAATCATTGGGCAAATATACAGGCAATGTGGGGGCTTTTGATAATCTTTGATGTACATTTTCATAGATGTCTAATAAATTTTGTGTGCAGATTGGTCTGATTCCATGACTTAGGTTGGATGTACGTAAACTCCAACGTAACGTAATGTAACGTAAGCTCCAACATGCCAGTTGCGCCGTTCATTTATTATAAACCTATTCTCGTTTTCTTCCATAAGAATGCCACTACATGTATTTCTACTGCTATCAGATCTTCATCAGTTATAGTCAACTCTGTGCCAAAGTGAAATTTGTTGAGACTCGAGAAAAAGCTTTGACCTACAATGCATTCTTATATTTCAGGAGTACCTGTATGACAAGGATCTCGGGATTCATTGAGTATCGTTTGGAGACCTTTAGGAGCTATGACACCACTCATCAACTCAGGCAGAGAGAGAGTAGTTGCAGCTCCCACCAAGCCCCTGACTGAACAAAATTCCAACGTTAGATTAGAAGCCCAATGAGAAGAGACAGCTACCATCGGTGTATAGGCCTACGTACATATCCTTGCTTTTTCCTCTTTTGAGATACATTAAATGCTCCTCTGAAGTTGGAACTTACATTCTTGTTGAAGAGTCAGCCTCATCAGGCTCATCTGTAGTTGAACATGAAGCTGTTACCAGGACGTACTGCAGCACTTCAACACTAAAAGTAGAACAGGGTTCGTCGATGAAAAGAGTTTGTTTTGAAACTTCAAGCTGCCCTGAAAACAACCTTATTATAGGGAAGATTTTATTTTTCCAAACAACTGGCAGTATTCACCAAATATTGTGATGACACATAACGATCCAAATTCTGTATGTTCATCCATGCTTCCTTCCATGTGTCCATCTGTTACAGTTTCAGTAACTTTTTTGAACTTCAATCATAACCAAACTTGGATAATAGGTGCACTATGGTAACTTTCCCCTTATGACACACTTTGAAGTCACATGACAGGGTCAAAGCCTTAAAAGTCAAAAAACAAGGTCATTTGAAGTATAATTGCTAGTTTATTTTGGTTAACTGTTTCAAATTGCTCCCATTTGAAGAAGTTTTTTGTCAATTAGTGCTACTTGATATTTAATTTGAATGTTAGATGATCAAATATCAGTAACACAATAAACTGGCTTTAGTCAGAAACTGGCTTTCTGGTGAAAAAAAAAAATGATCTATTTTTAGGACAGAGACTGGTCGATCCCTGTACTGTTTTCAAAATGTGGTCTTAACAACTGCTAGTGAAGTGGGTAATGTTCATTGTGTCTATTTTAAACTCAACTGAGCCAAAGGCTTGAGTGAGCTATTGCGATCGATCGCTTTTTGTTCGTCATGCGTCGTGCATAGACTTTTACATTTTCATCTTCTTCTCAAGAACTGGTGGGCGGATATCAACCAAACTTGGTGGGGATCATTCTTAGGGGGTAGGGACCAAAAGTTGTTCATGTGGAGCATGTGGCCCAGGGGGACGGCCCCAAGGGGAAAAAGGGGGTAATCTTTAAAAATCTTCTTCTCCAGACCCCAAAACAATGCAGTTAATATGTTATTTGTAGATCTATACATTTACCTATAAAGAATATAGTTTGTTCATGGAAAGACCCAAGTTTCGGTGGTGGGGGCCAAGGGGAAAAAACACATGTCCATCTTCTTCAAACCGGAGTCCAGATTTCAGTCAAACTTGGTTGGGATCATCCTTAGTGGGTAGGGTCCCAAGGTTGTTCATGTTGAGCATGTGGTCGAGGGGGGTGGGGGGGGGGGGAGGGGGGGGGGGGGCAAGGGAAGATGGGAGAAACTTTTGTGCTCCAGATCCAAAAGCATTATAGGCAAGATATGGTGTATGTGGATATCTTTATAGGTGAAGAATATACGTTCATGACAATGCCTCAATACCTATGATAACCTCCTTAGAGCTTGGGGGGGGGGGGGGGCAGAGGATAGGGCCCCCAAGAGAGGAAAAGACCCAGACCCGAACGCATTACAGTCAAGATACGTTTTAAGTAGATACCTTAAAGATAAAGAATATTCATGAAATGTTGTTCATGACAATACCTCGGAAAACCCCTTTGGACAGACTGTTTTGTGTACTAACATCGGTCTTGTACTAGTCTGATTTCATACCTTGATACCACCTTCAGAAATGCATCCTTTCTGTACAAAATGGCATGATATAAAAAGAAAGTCAAAATCTGAAATTTTTAGAGAAATTGTTCCGTTTGTTGTATTTTTAGATCAGATTAATACATCACATGTACCTACATTTGTATTGGATGTTACATCACTCCAAGCCTCATTACATCTTATTCTTATGGACAGTAATGTGTTTGTGTGTGAAAGTTTATGAAATATACTCTGTGATAACGAAATTGTATAGGAACCACACACATTATCTCAATGAGTTATTACTATATGCCTATGTTATAATCATTTGTAAGAAAGCAACCAGAGTCAGATTTCTCTAATTAAATTCCAAAATACATGTACTGTACATTTAGTACACAATCCGTGGGAATGAATTTCTGCTTTAGTTTCAGACTTTGCCTTGCGGCTACTCCTTGACACAGATTTCGAGTTGTATAGCCACATATAATTTATAGTTCTTAATACACTGTACAATAAAACATGCGTTATGAAGCTGAAATAATGAGAAGGATGAGAAAGACTCAAATCAAGTTTGTAGCCCATATTATACCAAAATTATGAATTATTATAAATTTGCTCTCATAGTGTTAAGTTGACTTGGTCATATGATTAAAGCTTTTGTGACTTGATTTGAGATAATTATCATTGAGAAATTTATAATGCATTTGGAGTTGGATTATTATACCTGTCCTAGCTGTAAGATAAAACCAAAATCAACTGCCTAGTTCCTAGTATAGCAAAGTTATTCACATAATTAAAAAAAATCGCTCCCATAGACTTTATGTGTACCGTTTCTCTCCCCTCTCCCCCTCACCTCCCCCGCACCTTCATGGTTTTTTTATTCTATCACTTGCCGTGTCACAATTTCATGTGCTTAATGAGCTCATATAACAATGAATCATAACATAATTTTTTTTTTTGGTCCACCCTTTTGGGTTGCAAGTTCACAACACATGGCCATTTACGGGTTCAATTTTATATAAATGTTGTATATAAGGAGATATGCAGTTGTAGAGCTTGACTCTTGATTTATTTCATGCTTCCCATTGTGCATTGAGTGTTTTTATGTAACCCTGTATATTCATTTGTTTATTCAATGCTGCAATTCAATTTCTTTTCAATTATGTAAGATTCATTTGTGATATTAATGATGCCTACATTAATTTGCTGCATTCGTTGGATGAATAAAATTTGAAATCTTTAACCTGATATTATTGCTTTTGTTTTAATGTATTTTCGTCACAGTTACATTATCTGCATACATGTAATTTCATTTCAGATTCATCTCCGAGACCTTGACTAGCTTTCGCTTGTCACGCATGCTGCACTAGGTTTGGTGAAAGCTAGTCAAAAGGGCCAGACCAGCAATAAGCTAGTCTAGCTGTTTGTACTAGCTCTATGTTAGTGTAACTTGACACCATCTACACTAGTTTAAAGCTAGTCGTTTTCTAGTCAAGCAGCAATGACTAGCCTTACTCAGCATAGTCCAGCATCCATTACAAGTCTCATGCTAGTCCAGCAGTCATGACTAGCATGGAAATCCAAAGCTAGTAACTTAGTTCAGCAGACATGACTAGCTTTGTGCTAGTCCAGCACTCTTTGACTATCTTTTGCCTAACTAGTCCAGCAATCACTACTAACATGATGAGTAGTTTTATGCTCATTACTAGCTTGATTTCCCTAGTCCAGCAGTGTTAACTAACATCATGACTAGCATTATGCAAGTCCAGAAGTCATTACTTGCCTTGGCTTACCAAGTCCAGTAGTCATTACTAACTTCACGGTAGTCCAATAAGCAAGTCAAGCTAGCATTACTAGAATAACACTAGTCCAGGGTGACACCATCTGGACTAGCTTCTTATTAGTCCTGCCTACCAATTTAGGTTGTGTGTGTATGGTTTTAGTATTGGGCTCCTGATATCATCTTTTAGAATGATGTATGTTGCAATTGGCTGATATAGTTTGGTTGCTTCGTTGTGAGCAGGACACTGGAAGCCCCTGTTTCACTTTATTGTTCTCGCCACGATTTGAAGATTTTCTCAGATCAGGAAGGATCGGGTAAAACATGAGCCGATCTGGACACAGTAGGATGTTAGAATGCTCTAAGAACGGTGTATTTACGACTAACACGGTCGTGCTTTCTACGCTCTTACTACGATGAACAGGAATGAGACATTACAATTTCTGCCGCTGCAGTTACGCTTTAGAACGATGTAATTAACTACGCTGTCAGTGCGATGTTCCCAATGTTATCAGTGGCCCGTTGCATAAAAGTTACTATTATGGTATCTTTGCCATCTAATGGTAACTACCATGGCAACAATACTCAACAGCCAATCAAAGTCAAGAATTCCATGGAAGTTACCATTGGATGGCAAAGTTACCATAACAGTAACTTTTATGCAACGGGCCCCTGATCTATACACGCTGTATTTACGCTCTGAACGATCTATACGATCTTACGATCTATCACGCTGTTCCCCCGTCCAGAGAGCTGAAAAGTGCCAGTGAGATGTGCCCGATGTACTATGGTAGCGTAGCTAGCCCTCCAAAGTTGGATTACCTTTTTTTTATACGCTCTGTATATATTTGATGACTCTTTCTGTTTTCCCGATAAGCGAAATCATCTTGAATCTCATTTGATTTGGTATTTTGGGTATAACTACTTTTTGTTGTATTTTTTGTACTTTCAAGCACAAATTGATCTATTAATGCTATACATTCGAGAATATGGACTTTCGGGATATGTGTTTTGGATTTCTTGTTCTTTGATAATTATGCTCAGAAGATTTCCAGATTTTCTTATACTTTATGGGGAGGGGAGAGAGAGAGAGAGAGAGAGAAAGTGATGAGTGAAAATATGTAATTCTAGTACTCTACAGAAAGGGAAAATATCTAAGCTTGGTGGTTGTTGCCTTTGTTTTAAAGCACACGAAATCCAAATTCTTCGTTATATTTCTTTGAATTATTTTGAGGAAACTGTTTTAGCAGGGTATAGGATAAAGGCCCTGTCACACCTTTCCGGGCAAGCCTTGCGAGTGACTTGCGGGGAACAATTTTTGCTACCCGGAGGTCCCCGCAGATGGCCCGACAACGACAGTACCTAGCACGTATCTCGCCCGTAGTTGTCCGGAGGTGCGCCCGCAAGTCCTATTTACCCGTGGCTAAGTTTAAAGGCCGTGTCACACCAGCCTTGCGTGCGACTTGCAAAGAACAATTTTGACTACCCGGAGGTCCCCGTAGATATCCGCACATGACAGTACCTAGCATGTATCTCAAAAGTAGTCGCCCGGAGGTGCGCACGCATATTTTTTTTCCCCGCAACCGTGTTTAGGCCCTGTCACACCTTTCCGGGCAAACTACTCGGGCTTGTTACGTGTAGGGATTTTCTAGCATACCGGACATTCCTGAGGGCGGAAAAGGATTTGTGCGAGTCAGCGCATGTGTCTTACTTGCTGGACGCGTTATACTTGCGAGTATACTGTGTGACCTTTGTACCAGTCGCGTGGGGGCTGACAACTTAGTGAAGGAATTCCTCTAATGGAATGGCTGAAATCTCATAGAATTTCATTATCTTGGCTGCATACGGGACTGCGAAGTACCTGCGTGGGAATTGCCTGGGAAGTACTGCCGCTAAGGGTCTCGTACTGGCGTTCTGCGTGGACCTCTACGGGCATTCCCGCGACTCACCCGGAAAAAGTTTTGGTCATGCTCAAAACTTGGCTGCGGTTAAATCGGACTTGCGTGAGCACCTCCGGGCAACTACGCGCTAAATTTGTTTCCCCGCAAGTCAAGCCGCAGAAGTTCCCCCGTACGGTATGACAAGGCATGAATGAAAATTGCAAACATTCTTGTTCGCCCGCTGAAAATCTTCTACGTGCTGGAAACTACCTCCTCGCCACAAGCCCGCGTTTTTTGGTGTGACACGGCCTTAAGCTCCGCCACACGTTTCTGGGCAAGCTACGCGGGCTTGTTGCGTGTTGGTGGTTTTCCAGCATGCACGACAATTTCTGCGGCCGGTCAGGGATTTGGAGAGTTTCGCATTTGAAGAGGGCCAGTAACTATAACACTCAGCATGCACGCATTTTGCTCGTATACCTCGCTCTACGCCCGCAGAACTGACCAGCTACAAAGATGTAGTGTATCATTATGTTGATTATCTTCTATCTCCATTATTTTCTTTTCGTTTCTTTAGATGTGTGTATAGATGGAGATTATACATTTTAGTACGGCTGGAATATTTCTGACTGCAGAAAATAATGATACCATTCTATTTTAAATCATGTAGATATGTACACATAGATAAAGATTTACTGAACATCCTTATCTTATTGACGTGTTTGTCCCGGTGAAAGAGCATGAACTGTTTCATTATCAAAGCGAATAGTAAATTGTATACAAGTGCTCTCACAGATTCGGAAAATGTGCTTACCATAGGCAGGGTGGGGAATGGTTGGAAAACACTAACGAAAAATAAATGAAAACAAAAATACGTTTCGAGTTTCTACCAGAACACGAGTCTGCAAAATCCAAGCAGCAGTCAATTTTTTTTTAAATATGAAACAACACATTCAGATCACATTTACTATGATTTTTTATATTCTGGGATTTATCAGGCCTATAATACTAAAGGACTCACCTTTTTAAGACGCGTCAAAAGGGGCAGTGAGTGCTTCACTCGACTACCGATGTTCCGTCCAGGGCTCCGGAGTAGCGCAAGGGGGTATGTGGATGAACAGCACACCAGCAGGGTTCTGAGAAGACAATGCCTCGCGCTTGTTGCAGCCAGCACTTTTTGCTTGCGAACGCTGGGGTCACACCCACTCGGTATTCCAGACTTCCAGTGACTTCCAGACCTGAATATTTAGACATCAAAATGACTGGGTAGGGATCATCTCCAAATTTCCAAGAATCTAGGCTATCGATAAGAAGAAGAAGAATAAACACTATTCAGTAGGACCTTCATTTCTATATAAACTAGCTGAACTGTAATTATTTGTCTTTCCAGCTGTTCAGTATTACGAGAAAAGTTGAAAAAAAAAGATAAGAAAAGGAACGAGATAAAGATATCACTCTTTTAGCTGATCTCTGAAGGAATGAATATGTTGACTAACAGTCAATTAAATTGATTGCATATTTATCCATTCTTATTTGCGATCATTGTTGGGAACTTGATATGAAAACAGGGCGGACCCAGGAATTCCGTATAAAAGGGGGGGGGGGGTGGGGCGTAGGAACAAAAAATGTTTCTGGTGCCAATTTCGGGTTTTATCAGCTGCCAAGCAGACAAAAAGACATCAATAGGTATTTTCTCGTACCACTTCCGGGGTTAATCGGCTGACACCTAAGAAAAAAAAAAGAGTTCAGCGCCTCCTTTCATTGTTTTTTCTTCTTATTTCTGTTATCAAAAAAGAAAAGATTAAACGGGGACTCCTATGGATCTGCCAAATTATGTTATTCACGAGTGAGATGACGCCGTTTTAGTTTCAGTTTCGAACGAACTTAGATGTCTGTTCTTATCCTACAAGAGTGCTACAGCTGCACTAAGCATTCAACGTTGTCAACAACTCTCAAAAGGGGATACTGAGTAATTAGTCTCTGATCAGTGGGAATCAGTGGGAATTCTGGGGGATGATTGTTCCGATCCTTGTGGGATTCATTTAAGAGTACATTATATTATCATATTATTATGATTAAACTAATTAATTATTATTATTATTATAATATGATAATATTATACAAATAATGAATGTTTATGAGTGCAATGGACAGAATATTTCATGAGGTGAAAGATGAAATGATCCATTCAACTCGGCTGCGCCTCGTTGAATGGATCAAATATTTCATCTTTCACCGAATGAAATATTATGTCCATCGCACGAATGAAAAACATTTATTATTTGTTTTATATAACGCCTGAAATAGATCCTTGTCATCTGATGATTTATTGATTTAGAAACAAGAGAAAATCTGAGATCGCGAGAGTGCTCACTGAGCGCTTTGAATACTTATAGCGCGCTGTCGCATACACACACTGCAAACGCAAGCGCGTTTAACACGCGCAGTGTGCCGGGCTCTCTGCGAGCGTGCAATGGAGCAAATCGTATGGATCCAAAATTGCACGGTAAATGGAGCCACAATTGGCATCATAGTGAAATGGGCCGAATGATCAATGTCAAACAACCAATCAAATGGCAAGGATCTCTTCAGGCGTTATATAAAATGTACTCTTAAATGAATCTCACAGGGATTGGAACAATCATCCCCCAGCATTCCCACTGATTCCCACTGATCAGTTACTAGCCACCCCTTTTAAATGGATCAGTCACCATCATAATCAATACAAACGCATCACAGCTCTTGTAGCTAAAGCACCTGAGTATTTATATTTATGTCAAAATGAGGTGATAAACTCTTTTATTATCTATCTAGCAACCATTATCAGCCATCACTAGGAATTCAGTCAGTCTAAGACAGACCCAGACAAAACACTGCCTTATAACATGGTTTTGCCTTACCAAACAATCCTCTTATCTGCACATTTAACCACTTGGTTACTCATGTTGAGTTGCAATTGTTTTATTGCGAGTTTTATTGGCCCACATCGACGGAAGAAGAGGCCCTGTCACACCTTTTCGGGCAAGTCTTGCGTGTGACTTGCGAAGAACAATTTTTGCTACCCGGAGGTTCCCGTAGCTGGCCCTCACAACTAGCACGTATCACGCCCGTAATTGCCCAGACTTGCGCACGCAAGTCCTATACGCCTTTCCTATAGCAAACTTACGCGGGATTGTTGCTGTGGGGACCTTCCAGCATGCAGGAAAATTTTTGCGGATGGACAAGGATTTGGGCGAATTTTGCATGATTCTTACCTGCTGGACCCGCGCTACTTACGTTCTACTCGTGTATTCCGTGTAGCATGTGTGTCAGTTGCATGGATGGCATGCTCAAATCGTGGTTGCGGGTAAAGTGGACTTGCGTGCACACGTCCCGGAAACCACCGGCGAGAGACGTGCTAGGTACTGTCGGGTGCGTGTCATCTACGGGGACCTTCGGGTAGCAAAAAAGTTCCACAAGCAAGGCTTGCCCGGAAAGGTATGACAAGTCCTTGAGCATTGTCAAAACCTTTTCCGGATGAGTCGCGGGGATTGTCCGCAGAGGTCCAAGCAGAACACCAGTAGGAGGCTCGTAGCGGCCGCATCTCGCAGGCGACTCCCATGCAGGTAACACGTAGTTGTAACGCATGTACTTCACAGTGCCCGTATGTTGTCCGTTACTAGAACGTAAGTAGGACGTAAATAACACGCGTCCAGTAGGTAAGACAATACTAGCCCAAATCCTTGTCTGCCCGCATAAAATTACCTTGCGTGCTGAAAAATCCCTACACGCAACAGGGCCTAAACTCACAAATGTGAAAAATTACGAAAATCAAAAGGTCGTAAGTTCGAATCCTGCTCGAGTATGTATACCCACGATTCTTTTGTCATGACTATACTTCAATACTGATCAATTCATTGCTTTCGTCGATGTAGGGCAATTTGTCAATTAATCACATTTAATCTCTTTTATAAATATTTTGAGCTATCACTGCCTGGTAGCATTGTTGTAAGCCTTTAGACTTGCCATCATGATAATTGAGGAAGGGTATCATTTTGCTGTTGTTATGCTTTAACATGATTACAGTTCCTTTTTTTTGTGTAAACATTCAAAACGTTTAGTTTTAGACGAGCTGTATTCGTCATGACTTACCTGTGCTTCTGCAAAAGGCTTTTTCAAGCTAATAAATTGCAATCATTAGAATAACTTTAAATCATAAGGGTTTAGGAAATATTGTGGGATGAAGTGTTTACGTTCGTAATTATATCCTTGTTAATTTAGACCATGATTTCATACAATCATGAAAATAAGAACGTTTCTTAATTCATCTTTTAAGAGTATTTGATGTTTGAAGCTAAACTTACCTCACTTTGTTTACTCGGTATTCCTGGGGAATGGTTCCAGGGGAGGTTTCAGTGAACATCGTTCATATCGTGATACGGGCACACCATATACAATTCCATTCCCTGCCAGTGGAAAAAAAGTACTAATTAAGATATTGAACTGAAATTTTTCTCATGCACAAACTTTCACGGAATTCAGAGGGCTAGTGTAACAGTTTTGTGTCGTATTTTTATGCTCTTCCCGGATGTATGTGAAAGAGGGGTGGGGGGGGGGGGGGGGGAGACAATAGGCCTGAAGATATATGCCCAGGACATCCCGTGAAAAGGAATTCTGTTGACTCGTTAGTGCATGTTTGGGGAGTTCATTTCTAATGTCAATCATCAGATCATGACATGAAATCGCATTAACGTCTCCTACATATTTTGTGCATTCACTATGATGATTTCAATTCCATTGCCCAACCATGAACAAACATTATATCCGTCGGCGTCTTTGTATGCTTCACTTGTGTATTTTCAATAATTTGTGTGTGCTCAAAGTCTACTTGCATATTTACACACAAGTGTTTACTCGAGGTCATTATCTCTCAATGTGCTTCCCATTCTCTAATGAAGGCCACGTGTTCCACATTTAAGACGCTGTCTATCAACATTTCAGACTTTGTCTATGAAGGTAGAAATCGCTCATTTTTTTTTTATCGTTCTTGCAGCTCATTAAATGTAAAAGGTTGGTACATTTGCATACAATACCCATTTGATTTTTTTTGTGTGTGTGTGTCTGTGGAATGAATAAATAAGTTGAAACTGAATCTGAAACTTATTGGCAATGCTAACGTTTAAATAGAGGTCCAATCAGGATTAAACAACTGCATTGATTCCAGTAACTAAACTATGATCCTTAAATTTACCTTAATCCCGACTTTCAGGAAGAATCTGATAAGATTGAATAAACATCACACCCCTTTTCACATGTTTATCTTCTTTGCTTGGTCTTTTATGATTAAAGCTGAAAATGAAATGCAACATGAAGAAAAGCTATCATGCAGTCAACGGCGTACTGGAGCAGCAGGGTCCCACAAGCCAACCAACCACGTAAAAATAAAATGGATTATACTGACCTTGAATATCAAATGTCAACAAAATTGTTACATGCTTTCCTCACTTCCGTGATAACCGTCTATGACACAAAAATAGTCAGATTATGAAGTAGACGGGGTACATTCAGAAGGTACGAGAATTAATGAATGAATGAATAAATGAATGAAATTTGCATATCCAATGCAATTCTAATCATTGTACATGTTTACAATTGATATTAAGTTACACAGAAAAAGCAATGGTAGGAGGAACCATGAAATAATTATCATGTCTAGAAATTTTAACTCAATGCGAAACATTCATGAAAAAGACAAATTTTGGCTAATTCTTTTTTAATAATAGCGTCGAAGGTAGATCACCACGTAAAAGATATCTTCCGCGTTAACATGTTCATCAAAACAGATATAAAATTAGGAAGAATTATATCCTCCATGATAATAACAACACGGTCTCATCTTATATCCAGCAAAGCCTTTTTTTTTAATAGTCTATATGCGAGCAGTACTTTTTCATCCTGCCCATATCATTCCGTAACATAAATACACCAGCATCGCCATAAGATTACTCCTGGTTTATTAATTTGAAGCTATCTTGCCCAACAGAAACTGAAACTGAAACTTATTGGCAATGTTAACGTTTAAATAGAGGTTCAATCAGGATTAAACAACTGCATTGATTCCAGTAACTAAACTATGATCCTTAAATTTACCTTAATCCCGACTTTCAGGAAGAATCTGATAAGATTGAATAAACATCACACTCCTTTTCACTTGTTTATCTTCTTTGCTTGGTCTTTTATGATTAAAGCTAAAAATGAAATGGAACATGAATAAAAACTATCATGCAGTCAACGGCATACTGGAGCAGCAGGGTCCCACAAGCCAACCAACCACGTAAAAACAAAATGGATCATACTGACCTTAAATATCAAATGTCAACAACATTGTTACATGCTTTTCTCACTTCCGTGATAACCGTCTATGAAACAAAGATCGTTAAATATAAAGCCCATAATGACAAGAACATAATTCGATTGCACCTATGGAGAAAGGACCAGTAACTGATTGCAAATGCATTAGATTTTAAAACGACTTTGCAGGACAGAAGAGGACAGGTATGGAGGTGAAATAGAGCATAAATATTTGGGGGAAGTTAGCAAGGGGAGGTATAGGGCTTGAGGGACTTTGCGGGTCTTTTGTCACGCATGGCGTCAAAACGTACAAAAGCCTTTTTATTCCCACGACGGTCCAAGTTCGTTGTTGTTGTTTTTCTTTTCTTCTTCTTCTTCTTCTTCTTCTTCTTCTTGTAATGACTTAGATGTAACGGATGCACGTCACGAGACCGACACCAACGAGTCATACAGCCTACGAGTCATACAGCCCATGAGTTATACAGCCCAGGAGTTATACAGAGCGTATCAAAAAAAGAAAAGAAAAAAGAAAAGGTAATCCAGCTTTGGAAGGTTGCCATTTCTAAATTGTCAGTTATGAAGAGCACAATGTTGGTTGTAAAGAAAGGGAGCTCTTCCTCTTTCCATTGATACCTAATTATGTTGACAAATATCATGCATGACTGAGCACATCGACTTTAAAGACAACAATGACAAATTGCACTTTTTCCAAGTTTGCGTATTATTGTGAAGGAACAATGCATGTCTCACTGCATGGATGGGATCTGTCAATGAAAGTGGTCGAATCGTCAGGCCAGCCTGCACAACTGCAGATCCGTGTTTAGGGTTTCTTCTAACGATTTATGGTTCATAACCTTCAACATGTCCATATTGTCGATAACTTGGTCCTTCCCACTAAGCCGAAAACCATTATCCATTTTATTCTCTTCATATTCAAGACATGGTTTGCCACTGGGAGCTATGTGTTGAATGTGTAAAAATGGATTGTGTGGGTTGGCCTCTGTGGGAGCGACCAAGTTATCGGACAAAAGGCCATGTTAAAGGTTATGGACCGTAAAATGTTAGGAGAAAACCTAAACACAAACCCTACACACAGATCCTAAACACAAACCTGCATTCGTAAAGGCTGGCCTATTTGGCAACTCTCATTGACAGATCCCATCCATGCAGTGAGACATGCATTGTTCCTTCACAATAACACGCAAATTTGGAAAAAGTGCAATGTGTTATTGTTGTCTTTAAATTCGATGTGCTCAGTCATGCATGATAATTGTCAACATAATTAGGTATCAATGGAAAGAAGAAGAGTTCCCCTTTCATTGCAATCAACATTGTGCTCTTCATAACTCACAATTTAGAAATGGCAACCCTCCAAAGCTGGATTACCTTTTTTTTATACGCTTTGTACAGCTCGCGTGTCATACAGCCCATGAGTTCGACACCAGGCAAACAAGGCCCACGAGACCGACACATTAAACCCCGTGTTGTATAATCTGTCGAACTCATGGGCTTTATTTGCCTAGTGTCGAACTCATGGGCTGTATGACTCATGAGCTGTATAACTCATGGACCTGTTTTCAATGTCGAACTCGTGGGCTGTATGACGCGTGTGGGTGTCGGTCTTATGGGATGACCCCGATGTAACTTCTAAGGTAGCTGAGCAGCTGCCTATCCACAAGCTTAAAGAGTTCTTGTAACGATGAATATTCATTATTTAGCAAGGCAATCCACAGCTTGCCAGTATAAGGGAGACTAATAGTTAATTGATAATAAGGAGCACTTAAGATGTCTATCTAGATATTTCTCTTGCCTTAGTGATCTCAAATATCTTACATAGTGGTATATTTTTTTTTTCTACGCATTATGTACTACGTGATTCAAAAAGGGACTCCGTCACATTTTATTATCTTGGTTCCCTGACCGATTTATGAAGGTTATCTTTTGTGAACATTTTTTCTTTTGAATAAGTGACTTTTTATTGTATTTCTATTCCCTCCCTGCAAGGTGTGTGTGTGTGTGTGTGTGTGTGTGTGTGTGTGTTTGTCTGCTTGTGTGGCCTTGTCCCTTGTTTGTGTGATATATGATGCCTAATCATGCTACTATTTTAGATACATTAAGCAGTACTGATTTTCATGGTCTTTCAGAATATTATCTTCTCATACAGATAATACAGAGTGTGAAAATGGGCCTGTGTCTTCGTATTTTACTCCAGATGAATATAATCAGTTTGATAGTCAATTCAAGGTCAATAGTTCTTCTGCTCATGAATTTTCTGGAGTACATTTAAATTGTAGAAGTATAAATAGTAATGTTGATAATATGAATATGTTTTTGGATGGTATTGAAAGGGAATCCACTGTTATTGGTGTAACTGAAACATGGTCATCTACATATAATCAAATGCATGATATAGATGATTATAATTTCATTGTAAATGGAAGAGCTGAAGGTAGGAGAGGTGGTGGAGTAGGCATTTATATCAAAGATGGTGTTAATTTTGAAAGAAGATGTGAATCTGATGTGAGTACAAATGTTATAGAATTTATTTTTATTGAGATAGTACATTCAATGAAAAATATCATATATATTGGGAGTGATATATCGGCCCCCTGCCTATTCTGTGCAATGTCTTCTTGATGAATTTGTGCCAATTTTAGACGCTGAAAATAGAGAGAATAAGATTTTATATCTAGTTGGTGATTATAACATAGATTTATTGAATGCTCAGTCTTGCTACAATGCCAATGATCTTTTAGATGTTTTAATGACATACTCATTGTCCCCTTTGACTTAGGGTCCCACTCGCAAAACGGAAACTACACAAACTCTTATAGATAATGTTTTCACAAACGATATTAATGATATTTACTCTGGAATATTTTTGACGGATATTAGTGATCATCTCCCAATATCTTTTATAACAAAATATTATGTTATAGATAAAGACAAAGAGAAGTCATATTTTAGTGTGCGGGAGTACAATGAAAAAAATGTGTTGAAATTTGTACATAATGTTAGTGTTGCTGATTGGACGATGACAAATCAGGATGCAAATATTGCTTATGAATTTGTTTCAAAAACACATTTTTTAGGTATTCATACTTCATGTTTCTCTAAGAAGAAAATTGTATGTAATAGTGCTCATAGGAATAAATCATGGTTTACAAAGGAATTAAAGAAGATGTGCAAAAAGAAACATGCATTGTATAGGAAATATTTACTAAACAGAACCCAGTATAGACTGAGTGTATATAAAACATACCGTATCATTGTTAATAATAAAGTAAAGATTGTTAAGAGGAATTATTATAATGAACAAATATACTTCTGCTCATGGAAACATGAAAAGAAAGTGGAATGTGAATGCATCATTACACAAAAAGGATTGTAATTGTACCTATCCTACCAAGATAATGTGGAATGATCACCCAGTGCAATCCACTGATGATATTTGTAATGTTTTTAACAATTACTTCACTGATATCGGTTTTACTCTTTCATCACAATTTGAGCATTCGAATGACTTCAAAAAATATCTAATAATGAATGATCACACTGCTTTTCTTTTCTCCCATTGTTCCAAAAGAAATCATTGAGATTGTAACTTGTTTTAAAATGGTAAAAGTTCTGGGTTTGATGAAATACAGGCTGATATGATAAAAAAAAAGTAATTCATGTAATTTGTTATCCAATGAAAGAAATATTCAACTTGTCTATATCTACTGGTGTTGTTCCAGACAAATTAAAGATTGCCAGGTTAGTGCCTGTTTATAAGAAAGGGAAGAAAGATGATGTTTCCAATTGTCGTCCCATTTCAATATTGCCTGTTTTCTCCAAAGTTTTAGAAAAATGTGTGTACAACAGATTGTCTAATTTTTCAAACGAATGTAATATAATATCGCCATATCAATATGGGTTTAGAAGTGGGCATTCCACGTCCCATGCTTTATTGGAATTCATACATAAGGTTGTTGATGTTTTTACAGAAAAGAAATAATGGTTGGCTTATTTATTGATTTAAGTAAGGCCTTTGATATGATGGACCATACCAATTGATACAAAAATTATATGATTATCGAATTCGCGGTGTATAAGCAATGGTTTACAAGTTATCTAATCGCCAGAAAGCATGCATGTTCAGTTAAATGATATACAATCTGAACAGAAAGCCATAAGGTGTGGAGTGCCCTAGGGTTCTATCCTTGGACCATTATTATTCATATTATATGAAAATGATATGTACAATATTTCAGGCAAGCTTGAATTTATTCAGTTTGCTGACGACACAAGTGTGTTCCTGTCCCACTGTAATTCTGATATTTTACAATATACATTTAATCATGAGATAAGTAAACTTATGGAATGGTTGCAAGTACATAAATTGGCATTGAATTTAAATAAAACAAATTATATGGTGTATTCAAATAAGCTCATAAATAAAGATGAAATTGTGATTCATATTAATGAAAATAGAATACTACGTGCCTCTCATGTAAAATTTCTTGGGGTTGAAATTGATGACTGTTTGTCATGGAAGGAACACACTGGTGTCATCTGCAACAACATATCAAAAAGTATCGGGATCTTAAACAGACTACGGTCATACTCTAGATCTTTGTTATTACTATTATATAACACCCTTATTTTACCACATTTGAATTATCACAAGTGTATTTTAGCATGGGGGAAATCTATAGTGAGTATAATATGCAGAGACTATTTAAACTGCAAAAGCGAGCTATTAGAATAGTCTCGCATTCACCGACCGTATATGAGAGCGCCTTCTTTTCCAATATTTTCTACTTTGTCTATTTTAACTGTGTATGATATATATTTATTACAAAGTGCAGTGATTATGTTCTTATGTTATAATGGCATTTTACCTGTATCATTACTTGGTTATTTTAAACTAAACAAAGATAATCATAATTAAGGCACAAGAATTTGTAGAAATTTTTACTTACCTCAGATTCAAACATCCTCCTACAAAAAGTCAATATTTTTTTCAAGGCCCTCAAATCTGGAATTCCATCCACTCTGATGTGAAATGTAAAAAAACGGTACAAAGTTTTAAGAAAGCTTTCAAGCGTATTTTACTTGAAAGGCATTCTGGGAGTTATCGATATCATTCTATGAATTTATAAGAGACTAGCAAGATAGGGTGTGCTTGTGAAAATGGCATCTTGTGTATTGTTAATGTGCTGGTGTATGTTTTTGTCTGTGTATGCATGTGTGTGTATGTGTGAGTGTTTGTGTGTGTGCCAACGTTTTTCTCTGTATTTACGCTGTATTTACTTTTCCGGGGTTAGTTTTAAATAAGGCCCATTGCCTTCTCACTAACCTCTTCACTTGATATCTTTGGTTGCTTGTTTGCTTTGTTTGTTTGTCACATTGTCATGTTATACTTGTCATACCATTGTCACATTTTATGTATGCATGTTTTATTAAGTGAAAATAAATGAAATGAAAATGAAAATATCGATTCTACAACAACAACAAAAAAGTTCCAAAGTTCTGTCGATGATACCCACGGTGATGTTCACACAGAATGCACAACCATTATACGAAAATAGTGAAACTATAAATGCAAACGTCTCGCCCCAAATCATATTGCGAACAAAACACTAGTAGAATGACCTTGTCAAACTCGATGCAAACAAAAAGAACAAAAGGACTGTACCCGAGTTATGGTCCTGAAGGAGGCGTGAAGAAAATGAACAGAATTCTCCCGCCCTGCCTCCACTGTTGGAAAATCACGTCTTGGCCTCTGCCCCGTAGTAGTGCAACGGCAATACGGCAGACCAACAATACAATCGTATCACCTTTCTGACGAATTTCCTTGCAAATTTTGAGGTGGGTTTTTGTTTTTGTTTTTTTTTGTTACCGAAATCACCACAAACTCCCTCTTCCCCTCTCTCTCCATCCTTCATCACCCTCCCCTTGTCCCACATTTCACTGCCGCATACTGTAGACGCATAGAGTTCCATGCTCGACTTACTCCTTTTGATATTTCCGTCAAAAGAAACAGACTGTGTCTAGACTGTCTCTCAATCGCCCCTGGACTGAGAAGGGGAAGGTCGGCTGTTGCGACAAGGATTGTCGCCCCGACAAGGATTGTCGCCCTCGGCTCGGGGCGACAATCCTTGGCGGAGTTGGCGTCAAGGATTGTCGCCCCGTCAAAGATTGACGACTGGCGACAATCTGTGACGCTTGCGCAGTTCCCAATTTTCGACCTCGATGGCGACAATCTATGATGGCAAAAAAAAAAAAAAAATTGTTGCCTCGTCAAAGATTGTCGCCCCCGGCTAGGGGTGGTTGCTCTGGTGTTATGCTTTGGTGGGATGGGTATGACTGGTAAGTTATGAGTGTGTGTGTGTGTGTGTGTGTGTGTGTGTGTGTGTGTGTGTGTGTGTGTGTGTGTGTGTGTGTGTGTTGGGAGCTGCATGGTATGTGCTGTGTATGATTTGTAGGTGCGTACAATAATTGACTTGTGTATGAGTTTCCGTATAGCTGTGTGTGTTTGTGTGTGTGTGTGTGTGTGTGTGTGTGTGTGTGTGTGTGTGTGAGTATAATAATACAATATGTAGAAACTGTGCATGTGTGGTGGTTGTATAGTGGTAGTGGTTTGTTTGTTTGTGTGTATACGTGTGCCTGTATGCGTACGTGTGTCTGTTTGTGTTTGTGTTTTGATGTTTGTGCGAACAAACTTTTTTGAGCAGCAGGCACTACTGTGGCAATGAAAATGCCTTCAACGTGTGGTGAGCACGTATTTATAGAGTTCACAGCAGCGTTGACTTATGGGGGTGTCAATTTCAGCGGTGAGGAGGGCTAGGAGAGAGAGACCGAGAGAAAAGGCATACGAGGGAGGTACCCTCCCTAAATGTTATCTGTCTTTGTTCATTTTTTCACTGTAGTCATATTCTTCCATCAGTCTTAACTATAACTTCCATATCACTATTCTTTGTCATATGCACACCGCCAATACATACGTAGTGTAAAAAAACACCAACAAACACTCAAATCCTCATAATGCAAATAAACCACCTCTGAGTCAACATTTTTTTTTCTTTGATATTAATTGATTTCATTCAAATCATTCATAAAGCGACCCAATCTGGGTGTAACATAAACAAAAACATTACAAATGGCAGTTCGAATCACAAACGAATCCATTTGTCAATTTATACTACAAATGATCTCACTTCAACATAGATAACTCGATTATAGACCAACCCTACTAACAATTTCTTCACGAGAAAGTTTTGACATGTAGGGCCCTACCAAACCTATATCCCTTGAATATATTGGTTTGGATCATGTAACACCTTCTTACTTACAAGGGCATATACATAAAAAAACCCACACAAATACATTATACAAATCTAAAATGAAATCAGTCATACAAAACCCGACCAATCCCCCCCCCCAACCGAAACAAATCTACATCTATCCTAAATATTAAATCCTACCGAAATCTGTCATACCATTTATAACTATCCTTCTTCAAATCAAACCCCCAACCCACCAACCCCCGATTAACCAAAACCTAAATCATCCCACATCCACATTCACCAACCCACATACATACACACACCTACACACATACACACACACGGGTGCTGCTCGTTATTCCGAAGGTTCGTTTTTCCAAAGGTTCATTTATTCGAAACACACAATTCCCTATACCTAGAGGTTCGTTAATCCGAAAATGAAAAAGGGTTCGTTAATCCAAACATTTGTGGTATTATTCCGAAGGTTCGTTGATCCGAAAACACTGGCGTAGCCAGGGGGGGGGGGGGGGGGGGGGTGGGGGGGGCGATGGGGGCGGTCCCCCCCCCCCCTAAGATTTGGACCGGGGATTTGGGAGGCGGAAAAAAAAATGCGTGTATACTGTATGCATGCACATGAAGCGGGTCTCCTTTGCAACCTTTCATCCAATAAGATATTTTTTTGAATATTTCACTCAAAGTGTGCACCAGATCGTTGAATTTCAATTCAAAATATGCAAAATCTCTCGTGCCTCTTTCCCTAGCTAAGTACACTTTTTAGATTTACAAAAAATTATGAATAATTATGAGTACACAAGACTTATCACTTATATTCCGAAAACTCAAGGTTCCTTCATGTATAAGGGGAATTTCCCCTTTTAATCGACCCTTTCCTCCCTCAGCCCCCCCCCCATTTTTTTTTTTTTTTTGGTGATTTCCCAAAATTGTTGATTCCATCAAATATGCGTATACCAGATATCTCAATTTCAACCTTAAAAAGGCAAAAGCTCCATCGGAAGAGAAGGGTGGAGATAACACTCGTCAATGCCTTCTCCCTGCTCGCCCGCCCCCCCCCCCCCCCCCCCCCGCCATGCATAGAAGTAGACTGTGGCTATACCCAGATCGCTTTATTTCAATTCTAAAAACGCAAAAGCTCCGCGAGCGGGAGGGGGAATCCCCCTTCCCCTAAGCTCTACCTCACTAGACTTTATACATACACACAGATGGTGCACATTCGGAATGAGAGCTAGGGTACATGCAGGTAATATGAGACTATTAAGCTCATTTGCATAATTGGCATGAAGATGCATAAAGAGAAACCCATCAAACTTTGTTTTGGGGAATTAGCAACTATTCATCCTTCCTTTTATATAGCATTTGCACCAATCAAATATTTTTGTTGACAGGTAATATGCAAATTATGACATCATCGCAGAAGTCTCATATCACCTGCATGTGCAGGTAATATGAGACTGTGCATGGTAGACATTGTGTCAATGTTAAAATGACAATCTTATGTCTTAAATTCATGATTTTTTTCTATTGGTGTTGTTTGACTATCTAATTTTAATAGATATCATATGAATATTATCTAAAACCGAGACAAATAACACAATTTTAAGCCAAAAATTGATTTTAAGCATGAAACGCCATTTTCCGTGTGTTTGTACACAAATCTCAGAAATTCTCAAATTTGACGCCGACATGAGATTTCATTACCGACATGAGATTATCACGTAAAGGTCTTTTACTTTTATTTTTACAAAATTGGTATCAAATGTTGCACAAAAGTTCAAAGAAAAAAAGATAATCCTGATGGGCATTTTATTATATTTTATCATTCTTGTTTGTTTGTTTTTTTGCAACTGAGCTAGGCCTGGCCTAGCTCAGTTGCAAAAAGAAAATTGATAAAAAATAATAAAAACCGTGGAAATATCACACAAAACGTTGAGACCCCAGTCTTTTATGTTTAAAACTATGAAAATTGTGAATTCAAATGTTTGAAGTAATTGTGTACAGTATCTAACACATATAAAATAACACTTAAACTGAAGATTATAGCAAACCAAATTAATTGTGGCATTAATTTGGAAGCACCCTATCTAAAGTACACAAATATTAATTTACATACATGTTCATACAGCTGTGTTGTACTTTGTGATACTTTTTTTATATACTTTGAATATAAAAAACTCGGAGAAGAAAATGAGGTATTTTGATGTTGGCTTCTATCTAATTGGGCAAGTCACTTGAAATGAGAGATGTCAATAAAACCTGTCCGCCATATTGACGTCTCATATTACCTGCAGCTTGTTGGGTCTTGTTGGTCCTCTTTGAAGCCATATAACACATATTTAGTACAGTATATAGACCAAAACACACTTTCTTTGGTTAAACCATTCAATGAGCTTCCGTAAAATGCAAAGAATTGATTTCACACACAATAACTTTACTTACTTGGTGAAATGCCAAATCTTATATCAAGGCTAAAAAATACTGTAATTTTTACATATCTTTTCAGTATTTGGTGATATTCTCACCAAACTTTCAGTCAGCGAGCAGGAAAATCATCAAGAACTAAGCACAGTGATGATATAAAACTACAGATGGCGCTATATGCATTTTGGACTGGTTCAGGTGGAGTAATAAGGGTTTTTAAGTCACGCGTGCCATATTACCTGCAGTCTCATATTACCTGCATGTACCCTAAATTCCGTGATTTTAACACTTCGATGAAAAAGTATTGCACCAAAACTTTGCACCAGATCGCTGAATTTCAAGTCTGAAAACGCAAAATCACCTTCGTGTGGCAGTGGATATGCCCCTATCTACACCCTCGTGTGCATGCTTTTTCTGCTTGATTGCTGAACAGACAGCGTTCATGATAATCAGTGTAAGAATTAATACAAGAAGACTAGTGTATTTGAATTATACCATTTTATAGGCAAATTGTTCAATAATAATCTACACTAAAATATACTGCAACCTTAACAAGTGGGACTGTTTCAACTCGTTAAAACACGCAAAAACATGCATCAAATTGCACCATTTGCAACGTCAAAATGCAAAAAGTTCTCACCGTGGGAGGGGGGACACCCCCCTCCAACACCCTCCCCTCCTCCCTCGCTCGCTCCACTCGCTCGGGTTCAGTCGCGTTCATGATATTCAGTGAAAAGAATTCATACAAGAAGTGCATTTAGATTACACCATTTTAAAGGGAAATTGTTTCATAATAATCTACACTAACATATACTGCTACCTTAAACAAGTGGGACTGTTTCACGTCGATAAAACGCGCAAAAACATGCATCAAATTGCACCATTTGCAATATCAAAATGCAAAAAGTTCTTACCGTGGGAGGGGGGACACCCCCCTCCCACACCCTCCCCTCCCCCTCGCTCGCTCCACTCGCCCGGGTTCAGTCGCGTTCATGATATTCAGTGAAAAGAATTAATACAAGAAGTGTGTTTAAATTACACCATTTTATAGGCAAATTCTTCAATAATAATCTACACTAAAATATACTGCTATATACCTTAAACAAGTGGGACTGTTTCACGTCGATTAAACGCGCAAAAACATGCATCAAATTGCACCATTTGCAACAACAAAATGCAAAAAGTTCTTACCGTGGGATGGGGGACATCCCCCCTCCCACACCCTCCCCTACCCCACCGCTCACTCTGCTCGCTCGGGTTCAGTCGCGTTCATGATATTCAGTGAAAAGAATTCATACAAGAAGTGTATCTAAATTATACTATTTTATAGGCAAATTGTTCAATAATAATCTACATCAAAATAAACTGCTACCATAAACATGTGGGACTGTTTCACGTCGATAAAACGCGCAAAAACATGCATCAAATTGCACCATTTACAACATCAAAATGCAAAAAGTTCTTACCGTGGGAGGGGGGACACCCCCCTCCCACACCCTCCCCTTCCCCGTCGCTCGCTCCGCTCGCCCGGGTTCAGTCGCGTTCATGATATTCAGTGAAAAGAATTAATACAAGAAGTGTGTTTAAATTATACCATTTTATAGGCAAATTCTTCAATAATAATCTACACTAAAATATACTGCTATATGCCTTAAACAAGTGGGACTGTTTCACGTCGATAAAACGCGCAAAAACATGCATCAAATTGCACCATTTGCAACATCAAAATGCAAAAAAAAAGTTCTTACCGTGGGAGGGGGGACACCTCCCTCCCACACCCTGGCCTACCCCCTCGCTCACTCCGCTCGCTCGGGTTCAGTCGCGTTCATGATATTCAGTGAAAAGAATTCATACAAGAAGTGTATCTAAATTATACCATTTTATAGGCAAATTGTTCAATAATAATCTACATCAAAATAAACTGCTACCATAAACAAGTGGGACTGTTTCACGTCGATAAAACGCGCAAAAACATGCATCAAATTGCACCATTTACAACATCAAAATGCAAAAAGTTCTTACCGTGGGAGGGGGGACACCCCCCTCCCACACCCTCCCCCCTCGCTCGCTCCGCTCGCTCGGGCTCGGTCGCTTCGCTCCCTCGCAGACTAACCGCCCTCCCCTAAGATGAAATCCTGGCTACGCCGTTGTCCGAAAATGAAATTCGCAATAACGAACCTTCGCAATAACGAAATGTAACCCCCCCCCCCACACACACACAAACACACACACACACAAACCCGAACCGATACCACCTTCCTTCCTGATGAAGCGACTTCCCAATGTTGATACATAAGACATAAAAGCAGCATCCGCCCGTACGCAAGCACCACTCCGAATTCATATACAAATCCGTCAAACTCATTAAAATCAATATAACGTTTATGCCAGCAACAGCTTTACTAGGTATCCCTCCCCACGCGCAGCCAAAACACATACGCTGACATAATAAACACATTCTTCCATCATACACACACACACACACACACACACACACACACACAAACGGACGCTGAATTATCATGTGCGTGCGCACATACACACATCCTTGAAACCTCAGCATGTTTGCATGGATGTAGCCATGTAAGTTATGTGTTGGTATTTCAATGACTATGTCAAGAACGATATACCCAGCAAAATGTGCTTCGAGGGCGGGTGGGCGACAATCCTTGCCGCCAGCCCTCGTCATTGTCGCCAGACGACAATCTTTGACGGGGCGACAATCCTTGACGCCAACTCCGTCAAGGATTGTCGCCCCCGAGCCGGTGGCGACAATCCTTGTCGGGGCGACAATCCTTGTCGCAACAGTCGGCATTAGATCAGCAAGAGCGTCGATTCATTGTGTGAAATACTTGTGTGTGTAGCCTATATATATGTGTGCGCGCGCGCACGCATGCGAGCGCGGTCGTTAGGTGGAAAAAAGGGCGATAACTGGAATTACTGCAATCATTGCCAGTGTGTAATGATTTCGTTTCAAAATCGATGCTCTTTTGAACTTTCTATTTGCATTTCATTTATCTCTTTGTGTCTTTCATCTTTTTGCTATTAAGGTGAGGCCTTAACCATCGCCTTTCATCATTTGCTGTGAATAGATTAGTATGTTCTGTAAATGAACTTATGGTAACAATAATACCATGTTCCGCATACATATTTATCCCAGAAAATCATAAAAGGGCAATATATCCATTTCCAAAGGGGTGGTAGTTGTGAAGGAACTCTGCTTCATCTGATAGCTGACATGCTATACATTAAGGTGTCTTTGAATCACTAAAAGCCGTTGTTCCTCATGGAATTATTTTAGCGCAGATACACGACTAGTAATTTAATAGGAAAGATACAAATTATCCCTCTTACATCTTTCAGTTGATTCTTATTTGGATAGAAAATGAAACATTTTTGACAGTCACTGGGATAATTCTGAGGCTACAAAATTATCACCTCAATTTATTTGCTTGGTGTTGTGATCGACTGTTTTTGCTAAAACCTGTAAAACTTTAGCCCGATCGTCTTGTTCTACCTTCGATTTTGACTGCACTGTCGTCACATTTTAATCCCTCCATAAAAGTCAACTTGAACATGGAGTGGAATGTACTTTAAATCAGGGCCGCAAAACGATTTTTTTTTTTTTTTTGAGGGGGGGGGGTGGGGAGCTGCGGACCAATGGGGGAAGGTAAATAGTTGATGTGTAATATACTCCCAAGAGCAAAAAATACTGGAGGCCGCAGCCCCCCCCCCCCCCCCCCGTTATTCAGCGACTCTTGTAAATGATTGTAAAGTGTCGCATAGTGAACGCCAACAATAACAGAATGCATTATTCCGATTACACCGCAACGGCACTTGTTGATGATACACCTATAGCCTATTGCAGTATCATCACCTTGGAAAGGAAGGTTGAGAAAAAAAAGGACGCCTCTGGCAAATAGCTCTAGATATATTGTCATATCTCTAGACAAATGATAATTGGCAAACTGTATTTGCATTGACCCCAGGCCAGAGAGACCTGGGTGAGTTCATTCTGTCGTTTGCTATGAAGCGTGAATAGAGGCTAGTTTAGGATAAAAACCTTTTAGTTTGATAGCACAGAATCTACATGTTGTCGCCTGATGGAAAGGTTAGGGTGAGGGTTGAAAAAGGTCAGGTAATGGTTCCACTCAGAATAATGTCAAATACTAGTACTTTGTAACGCACATTAACATCCTACAAAAAAAAAAAGAAAAAAGAAAATGAATTGCGCGCATATGTGTAGTGTATATCAATGTGCCCTTTATTGTAATTTGTACTTAAAATACATTACTATGAACTTATAGAACACTATGAAATCTTGTAAACTCAGAGTAAAATTTTGTCTTGACCTTGACAACCTTGACAACCCCCGCATCCTCTCCACCCCCTCCCACTGAAAAACGCTCCACGACCCCTGCGCCTGATCCTCATCAGGCGACAGCTAGAGTTTTCTCCGTAGGCCAGATGAGGACCAATAAGTTACTTCTGCAGAGATTCTATAAGTTTGAATATGATAGATTCCATGATAACTGTGCAGTTTGGTAGAGAAATTAGCACTCTTAGCCATCGGTTTGTTTCCAAGCACTGATGTTCGAGTTCATTAGAGCTACAGCAGGAAAAAAAAATGGAAACATGGAATGCTTCAACTTCATAATCACAATTTTGCGCAAGCTTGAAATTTCAGACATGTGGTCTGCGGCGGCCAAGGAAATCTGAAAGCTCATCAAACCTTGAGTGGGGCTGGCTGCATGGGTTTCCTCAATTGCAATTCATACACGGCCTCGAACTACCAAAGGGGTGCATGTGACCATAGCACAAGGGCATATACGTACATATGTACCTTGTTTATCTGTATGTGTGTATGTATGCAAGTATGTATGTAATAAGCATGTATGCATGCAAGTGTAAGTATATATGTAGGTAGGTAGGTGGATAGATACGTACAGTATGTATACAATTGTCGATATGTATGCAGATCACAACATGTTACGCAGATATGTGTGTTAGACTGGCTGTGAAATTTTCCATGCGTGTGAAGTTACAAGAGTGAACATCTCTACTTTTTATCACTCATAACCCGTGGTCGCTTCAAGACAGACAAAGAAACGCAGAGACTGAAAAAAAAAAATGTCATTGAGTGCAATTTTCTGAGAATAAATCCATTCTCTAGTTCCCACTCCACAGCATTCTCCAAACACATGCTCAATAATCCACATATTTTCAATCAGAGTGAACCATTGTTGTATACTGCACACAATGAAACGCAGCACGGCACAAGGAATACGCAGTACAACCATACAGCCAAAGTCAACAGCGACAAGGGACGCTCAAACTCAAACAACAAATAGCCAGGCACGTGATTCATTGTTGCTGACAAAATTGATGTATGTATTTACATGTGAGCTTCCAGACAAAAAGAAATCACAGAATGCATCATTCACCCTACATACAATGACAGGCAACAGCTACATGTCAAAGTACAGTGTCCTTTTATGATTGACTGTTGCTCAGCTCAGCACGAGTCTCAAAATGTCTTTGAAACCTGCAGAGATTACCGTCAAATCTCATGATAGCAGAAATATTTGAGTTACTCAAAGTTAGCCGGCTTAAATGAAATCTCATGGAAGATGAACACTTTTCTCACAATTCAGATTTTAGCGTGCACACACAATTGTGATTTGTTTCATCGAGAGCTCACCATATTCGTGTGTTTGCTTTGAGTTTCAGTAGGTTGGCATTCTTTCTCACCTGCTACTTACTCTTCTTCCTCAGACTGTTGTTGCTGATTTTATTTTTTTTTTATTATTATTATTATTTATTTTTTTTGGGGGGGGGGGGTTAATTCCCTTGGCTTGTACATACACATATGGATTGCTTGCAGCACTGAAATTATGTGCAACCTGCAATTGCATGTTGTTCTATACAGATGAATTTACAGACAAAAATGTCTCAAAATGACAATAGTCCCATGACAATATTGATGAAGTAGGGACTAACAAGGTGACATCACATATCTGTTGTATCTTTACCATTTTTTCTGCAACTTCAGGCAAATCACTCAAGGACCCAGTGAAATACAAAATGCACCAAACAAAATAGCGCTTCACAACAAATGTCTAAATATATTCATGCTCACTGAGTTTCAGCATTTTCTCTTTGCACTTAATTGCTGCCTGCATGCAAGTTAAAACTCCACATATTCTTGGTCATTAATGGCTGTAGTGAATACTGTAAAACGAGAAATGTTCGCGTGCATTTTAATTTCGCGAATTTCGCGAGCGTGAAGATTCGCGAAATTAAAATGCACGCGAAAGTTCTTTTGTACACTATATGCACTGAATGCCAGTGGCAGTTCGCGAAAATTTCATGCCGCAAAAAAGGCCGTCGGCTCCAAATCGCGAAAAATTCATGCCGCGAATATATCATGTTTTACAGTAATGATAATAACCACAGACATAGAACTCATTTCATGTTGGAGGGAAACCTTTGATGAGTCTGTTGCCCACAATCCTGTTGTATCCCATTATGCAGTTTGTCTTTCTCATTCCTTTGATGAATCTCGAACTATGAAAGCACCCTCATAAATCCAAACCACAATCATTCCCTTCTCTTCACTTCCATTATTTTGTTTTTATTTTGCTTCGTTTTTTTTCCTTCTCGATACCTTAAAAATGTTCCATTTCTCTGATAATCATTAGTAAATCAATCTTTTGATCCTGGGTTTAATGATGTGTACAATACACAAGTAATCTCATCAAGGATATTGTCATGAATTCAGAGTCAGAACAACAGAAATATTTAATGCAGCAAATTTCCACAACTACTGTCGGTAATTTCAAGTCCCTACTACTGCTGGGTGGGGAGGGGGGTGGGGCTCTCCCATTCAGTGTACCACAAATCTAAATTAACACAGGTTGTTTCATTCTTTCTTATTTTCTATAATCTATTATCAACTTCCCTTTCAATTTATTTCCATGCCACATCAAGGGAGCCATTCAATTGCCACACGGCATGGCAAAGTGCATTCAGCAACTCTCCTGTCAAATTAGTACTGGAACCCAGAGTCTTTGAATGTACCTGTCTTTATGGCAACACTTTCAAGATTTAACAAGTCCAACTATGGCTCCAAAATCTTGATTAAGGGCTGCCAAAATTCACTCATGACACTCTGGAACATTCCACAGAGCAATCAGGGAGATGCTTGCATGTTACAAGCAGCTCAATAGGCAAAAACAATAGAGCCCAAGTCATGGGAGGGATTCATATTCTCTTGACGGAGACATGAAAAGATGTCTGCATTTTGAGAAAGCCAACCACAGAGTCAGAAAGACCCGGCAGCTCTGTCCTCTTGACCCTGCACAGAAGATTGGTTCTGCAAAGAGGATTGGTTCTGGAGGGAAAAAGAACCAAAACTTTACCCACTATTGCCAATCTCACGTAAGCACTACCCACTTTTCCTGGAAAGTGAGGCACCTTAGGATCAGTCACAGGACAAATCCACATGTGAAATATCTAAAGAAATGTTGGCGAAGGTGAAAAATACAGGGTTTCATATTAAATTTGCTTATTTTCCTTATCAATTTGCTGCTTCTGAGAGGATTTAAGCTGGAAGGACCATCATTCGTGGGGCGATGCACATCGACATCAGTTCCTGGAACAGCAGCTTGCAGGCATATGGCATTCTGACCTGAGACACCTGTAGGAATGTGAAAAAAGTGCAATTCACAACTTTTCACTTTGCTGTGAAGTCAGACATGTGATTATTAATGGTTGCAGCAAAAGCAAATTTACCCTGCTCTGTCTAGAAAGTATTTATGAGTCCTATTTTGAACAAACCACAAACTGAGTCATGGAATAAAAACAAATCTCCAAAAGTTATGATGTATCACTTGTATCATTCTAGGAGGAAGTTTTTCATTGGCACAGCAGACAAACTATATCTTGAGTAAACAGAAAATATAGGTCACAGAGTCTACCATGCTGCCAAAAGCTTATCGTAAAGGATATTGGCACAGTCGATAATTTATCGTTCATGGTTATCGTGTAGACATGGCTGATAAGGAACGAAGAGCTAAAACATGCTTTATGCTCTGCAATTCTGCCTGAAAAGGAATGAGGAAAATTCTTCAATTAATATATTCAAAAACATGTTAAAGACAGCTGACTCATCACACATCTGCGGTGTGAATCACAGTATGCCATTTCAGTTTTTATATATTTGCTTGTTTTTTTCTGAAAACTCTACAAAATGTTCAAAGAAATCTCTCCATACCTGCGTCTTGTTCTTGCATCCTCTGCACTCAAAGGTGTTGTTCCTCAAATTGGCAATGGCAATGAGTCCGCAGAAGTTGCAGACGTGGACCCTATATGGGTCTGACACCTCAAAGAGACGCTCCCGCAGGAATTGGGCAGCACCATGGGAGATTTGGCAGTCACGCTCCATCTCACCAAAACGTAGACCTCCATCCCTTTTATCAAAAGAGTGAGAGAAGAGGTCAAGCTTATTCCTGTTTCTACATTGCCAATAATTCTGGTATTCATAGAACAAACTATTTTGCTAAAGCCCAGTGCAAGTTTCCTTTGACATTGGGGTGACAGTTAATAGGATGCCTTGAATAAAGGAAAAGCAGAAGTTTTTTGAAACCTGAGGATGCTCCACTTCAAAGGTTAGGACATCAACACTCTCTACACTTTTCAAAATTGTTTAAGCTACTTTTTAATGCAGCTGGTGAGAAGACTTAGTAGCATAATGCCATATTTCAACTGACACAAATACATTAAGTGCTAAGAAAAGAAAATGTTCTGCATTCTAATTTTTCCTTTTTCTGCATTTTAATTTTTCCCTAAATACTCCAACCTTGTACACCTCAGCATCTTCTCACAAAAAAACACATGAGATTCAAACTGAGCTGATATTTAAATGATTCACAATCGATTACACTTTGACCAGAATAAAGCACTAAAGTAGCATTATGCGAGGGTGTATGTGTACAGTGCAGAGTTTGCTGTGATCTTACCAAACATATTGCAGAGGACTGATATTAACTACAACATGTTGACAAACTGATGTGTGTATTAAAGCATCACTGGTGGCTGGCATAAGGCGCTGAAAATTCACTCAGCACAGCATATGTAGACAGAAAATATTTGTACAGTGACTCCGTTTTGAAAAACATGGTTAAAACCCAAATCTTGTTACGACACAGTAAGAGTTCAGGTCCCAAAATCATTTATATATCTTTATTTTCTAGCTATAACAAAATTTCCATATAATAAAAAAAAAGTGGTGCTGGTCCTGATGACTACATTATAATGGAAATCATCTGTATTAATTCTGGACACACTACTTGGGTTGCACCCACACAAACAATCACACACTCTCATACACACACACACATATGTAACCCTGCACCACAAAACCAACAAAAAGTCGCCAGACACGGATATTTAGTTATGGGCGATTCTGAAAGAGCAGACTCTAAGCCTTAAAATGATGTATAACTCAATTCAAATAGACTCTCCTAACCTATCTAAATATTGGAAAGAAAGCACACACTCTGGAAAAGTGTGAACTGAGAAAACAGGTTCCGAAGTACAGGTTCTATTCAAGCGCTTAATGGGGTCGTATAGTTTTGGTTGAGACCAAACTTCAAGTTTCTAACATTTTTGGTAAAATAATGAGAAACTTCTTGCAAAATATGAAAAAACATGTAGTTCCCAGAGGAATTAAATGTTCATTTGATGAAAATTGTTTTTGAAATGGCTGAAATATCCACACAAAAAAAGAGCAATCCTAATAAAAGGTGGGACCCACCTTTTATTACAAACACTTTGTTTTTCATGGATGTCTCGCCAATTCAAAAACCAATTGTCATCAAATAAACTTCGAATTCCTCTCAGAATGGTATGCTCTGTACTATTTCATAAGTGTTTTTTAGGTATCTCACAAAAAGTTAAAAGCCCAATTCTCATCTCTTCCAATACTATACCATCCCTTTAATCTTTAGTATTAAGCGGTGCTACCTGTGCGATGAAAGGGACTAAAAAAAAGGATTTTAACCATCGTAGCAACAATGAAGAAATTATCAGATTAAGCTGAAATTAGGCATGATCTACTATCACAATTTGTCCATGATTAATGTCAACTATCAAAACAGTAGCATTATCCTTTTAAAAGATATCTGAGTTGAAAGTGGAGAGTGTGCAAAAGATTTTCATGAGATAAAAGGGACCTCAAAGACACATGTACATGATCACACAACTCTTTACCAAAAAAGGAGTTGTAGAAAAACTGCTAAAAACCCACTTTCCCATTCATTTTATGATTCCAAACTCGAGAATAAGGTAGAAGAAGAAAAACTCTTTCAGAAAAAATGGAAAACTAAAAATTGACGTGGTTGACCTGTTTCACCTCTTTTTGAGTCCTCACGTAAAATTAAGTCCATCAACTTTTTGTTGGTTTTGTGATGCACGGTCACATATATGTGCGGCTTTCATAGATAAGTGGTATTTTCTTGAGATATTCATATCTCGCAGTCTTATAAGACTAAACTGCACAAAGAATTACATGGTAAAAGAGACAACAATGACTACACAAGTATTCACATTTAAAAAAAAAAGAGTATAAAGTACACCCAAATGAATAAAATGAGATATCATCTCACAGGATGTACCGAAAGGGCAAGAATTGAACTGTTCCTTTATACCTCAATTCATAACAAAAACACATGGTCAGGTAACAGGGGTTCGATAGTCAGGTAACAGGGGTTCGGGATTCATTCTCTGTCTTTCACTATCTCTCCTACACACCCTTTCGCTCTCTGTCACTTTCCCTCACTCTTTCACACAGGCTCTTGCATACACACCACCACCCTCACACAAAATAAGTGCATTGTACTCAGTCCTGTTGATTTCTTGCTCTCACTACATATCAGTACTAATCACAAACTTGCGCATTACATCACAACACTTCTGACCCATAAAAGACTCTTACGAAGATATACAATTGTACACAATGTGCCTCCTAAATTATATTGCACAGAAATGATTGCAGGGATATCTTCCCCAGAGGAAATATTTCTTCACTCAGAAACAGTACATTATAAATGTACATCTCTACCATCATTATTTCAGTGGATTTGTTTTAAGAGTGTTGTTCTCCTCACCTTGATCTGCCCTCCATAGGTTGTCGGTTGAGAATCTGCACAGGGCCCCTGGCCCTAGAGTGGATCTTGTCGTCCACCATGTGCTTCAGCCGTTGGTAGTAGGTGGGACCAAGGAAAATCTGGGTGCTGATCTTTCTGCCTGTGAAACCGCAGAACAGGACCTGAAGGCAGGGAAGAGGGCAGAGAGACCAGAAAGTCAGTGTATGTGACCCGCTACAACAAAAGGATCCGAAAATCGGGGAAGGACAATTTTCTGAAAATGGCATGACGTTATTCCCTTCCTCTTCTACTTTATTTTCATACATGGCACAACTCATAAAAGTACTCGGTTGTGGAGATATCGATGATTTTATTAGCCCATGTCAAGTAGTTGAGGAAATCCTTTGGTGTGCATATTTGCTAATGAGCAATTCTATTCTAGCAGCCCAATGCTCACGGTTTTCTAGTGTACTGCAGCAGGCAGTGAATGAAGTTCAATTCAATCAAAGAACCTTAATATCTGCCGATCAGTTCCCTTTAATCTGGGGCGATCCTGTACCAGGGAAACCTTCATCAGCACACACATATTCTCTCTGGGTGCATTCGAGTGCTCTAAAGCGAACCAAAGCGAACTGAACCAGAGCGTTCCGCACTGAACTGTGCCAGATTTGGAGCATTTGAGTGCTCTGTTGAGAAAGTGTACATCATGAATTATTTTTAGAGCGAGTCACACATTTTGTAGCAACAGGGTCATTTGCCCGGCGCACTTAAACTACTTACAGATGTCCCAAGAATGAAAATGAACTCTTTGAATTGTGACATACGTGCATGATACGCCCTTATGGACCCTTATGGTACCCTTATGGAGCACATCGGAAAGTGGTCCACTCTTGGCTCAATTCAGTATGGTGAGGTACACTTTAGGAGCGTTCGAGCACTCCTCTGGCACGGGTACGGTACGATACATTTGCTTTTGGAGAGCGCTCGAACGCACCCTCTGTTCACCTGCTGGGGAAGATTCTCACCTCATTGCCTCTCTGGTGGTAGCCGTACTCATGGAGGAGGTTTGAAACCTTCTGCACGTTGACTGAATCGTTGAAGGGCGTGGCATCGCCTATCTCTCCCTTGTTGGAGGACACCTTGCCCTGCAGGCACTCGATCAAGTGACCGATGGTCATCCGGGAGGGAATGGCGTGGGGGTTGATGATGATGTCCGGTGAGATGCCCTCGCAGGTGAAGGGCATGTCCTGAGGTGGGATGACCACAACAGTGACAGACGGTAAGTGGTGGTATTACCCACAGGTACTGTTCCCATGTTAAACCATTTGATCACAATTATTCAGGAATATCACAAATGATTTCAAATTCAGCCGTAACTTTCAAAAAAAGAAAAAGAGAAAAAGAAAATAATAAGTCTGCCCTAGTGATCACATCAGTGTCTCACAGACTCTGGCTTGTAGAATCAATATGATAACAAGTTCCCTTATTCTTCATTTCATGATTATAACAAGATTATTGTGATAACAACATAAAAATACAGGTCCAGAAATTATCAACTATATCTCTATACATACTATATTGTTTGGCTACAGCAACATTTTGACATCACGAAAGAAACTGCTGGTCCTAAGGACCTCATTATAACAGGAGTTGCCTATATACAAATAGACATATTACATGCTGCAACAGATCTGTCTGATATGAATGAACACAAACATTTGCTTTACAAATGTTTTACATGGGCAAATTTAATCGTATAACGCTCTCTGAGATACAAGTATTTGAGTAATCTGGGTCATGGAGACTCTTGCTTACTTTTCATACCCTTCAACTAGTTAGTTTTGACTCAAAAGTATATCTTGCTTGTCATTTTGTAGCCAACATTCAACAGCCAACCACTGACCTGACAAAAAAACAAGATCAAAAGTAAACATCAAACGTAAGGTACAGGGATGAAGAAGACTAATGGGATCTACAATACACTATGTCAAAAAAAAAAAAAAAAAAAATTACAATCAGATTTTTGCATTGATAACACCCAGCATGATTAACCCGTCTAAATGCTACTTCAGGGTCTTAAAATATAACATCTTAGCTCTAGTTTGCAGAAAACCCCATTCAATTTGGTTAAGCGGTCACAGAGAAATGTGGATTGTTGGAAAGCATATCATGAGTCTGATTCTTCCAAGTTTAGCACTTGGATGCTCTTGGAACTGCATATTAATGTGTAAACACAATAGACAGAACTTGGAGGGAAGGGATTCCTGACATGCTCTACAAAAATCCTCATTTCTCTTTGACCACTGAAGCAAATTGAATGGGGTTTTCTGTAAGATGTGGGTAATGAGTTATAATTTCATACCCTGAAATTGTGCTTGGATTGATTCACTATCTTCAAAGTTATCATTGCAGAGGGTACCGTTGTAATTTTTTTTGGAACATACGTTAGTGTGATCCTTTCATCATCTACACCCGTTTCAAGATGGATGGATGCTCTAATACAGTAATTCCTTCATCTTGTCACTTAGTAGGCAAGGGGAAGTGAGGGGAGAAACTTCTGCTAAGAGCTAGATGAAGACAGGTTTCCCAGAGTCTGTTGTCATCACACCGGGCTGATATACACAAATATTGCCCAAGCAGTGTCTGCCATCGTGCAACAGTTTACCTCCACTCTGTACTTGATTCCACATGTTCCCTTCTGTCCGTGTCGACTGGCAAACTTGTCTCCAATCTGCGGGACGCGTACCGATCTCACCTACAAAATGTGCCATTAATGGGGTTCAGCATTAAAGTAGACCACAAACAAGCATACAGATATTCATGAAAGTGGCCAACACCTCATGCCCTCCAGTCTGGCCTTGTGAAAAGTAATTAGAACCATGAGGTTATATAATACAGCTCTTTACCTTGCCAACAGATATGATATAAACATGGTAATTAGCATAAAAGTGGATATGATTGTTCTCATATATTTTCACTCACAGAATAATCACACACAAATGAAATAAAAAAAAAATACAATTCATCTTTTTTTTTGGAAGTGCTTAAACCCTCATGAAACTGCTTGCTGCAGAAGGTTTTAAAGGGATCGTACAGTTTTGGTTGAGACCTAATTTTAGGTTTCTAACATTTTTTGGTGAGATAATGAAAAACCTCTTATGAAATATAATTATGAAAGAGCATGTAATTCTATGAGGAATTCAACATTTATTTGATGAAAATTGGTTTTGAAATGGCCAAGATATCCAAAAAAGAGCGATTCTAATAAAGTGTGGGACCCACACTTTATCATGATTGCTTTGTTTTACTTTGTTTTTGGATGTTTCATTCATGCCAAACCCAATTTTCATCAAATAAACTTTGAATTCCTCTTAAAATGGTATGGTCTGTACTATATCATAAGTGTTTTCTTGGTATCTCGCAAAAAGTTAAAAGCCCAATTATCATCTCTACCAATACTGTACTATCCCTTTAACATGATTTAGTTTTGTCATGATGATGCAGTTACTATGGGCCAAATATCATTTGAAATGCTTTAAAAATAGAAAAGGTTTACTCTTTCAGAACCCCCCCCCCCCCCTTCCCGGTCTGCATCACTGACCCCTACTGCATATTTCAGACCTTCTGGACATTGAGCTGTGGGCAACTTTAACAGACTTTTGCAATGTACTGTAAGAATCGAAGCATCTATCAAAGTAGCTGTGAATGATCACACCTACATGAAACACAACTACAGATCCCTGATCCCATACTGGCAGTCCTATGGATCTGGGGTCAGGGGTCACATCTCTCACCTTTATCTTGCAGAACTTGTATCCCTCCTGGTTGATGCTGACCATGACCTGGTCAATGATGCCGGTCTCCGTCGACCTCATGAAGGTGCTGCAGTCACGCTTGGTAAAACGACGACTGGTGCCTTCAAACTAAATGACATTGTTCCATGCAAAGAAAAAAGATTGTGGCACACAAATCAATCATGTGCTGGTCTTTCTTGCCACCCATTTTCTCTATCAGGCAATAGGTCACTTTTTGCATGTCATCAAGCAGACCAGCAAAATGTACAAGGGACAATCTTATCTCAAACCACAAAGTAGAAGAAGTGTGAGAATCATGTGTCACATCATGATATCTCAATACTGAAGACAGCTGTGGATAATGTGCCCTCCTTTGCCTGTACTGCCCTTTGTTCATCTATGTGCACTGATGTCTTAAATCTACTCTATATGCCATATATTTCTTGGGATTTTTATTTTTGCAAATTTTGCAACGTTGGGCGATATTTTCAAATTGAACAACACACAAAAATATTATCTCTTAACCTCACATGAATGTGATGTGCACAAATACGTCATTTCTCTGTTCATTACTCTACTTCAAGATTGCTCATTTAATCAGCAACGAAATTGTCGACAAGTCCTGATTAACAAAAAATAAGACTGGCTAAATACATGGCATATACAGTAATTGCTAATGAATAAGGATTTCCCAATCCCCATATGTGCCACGTTCGCACGTCTGACTCAGTCGATGGCATGCCAACTTCGCATATTCTGCTCAAACGCACAAACCCGCCCAATCCGATCAATAATTCGCCAAATGCTGCGGCACAATGAAAGGTTTTCTCACGTTTCTGCTCCTCTCACATATAGCTTGCATTATATGTGGTGATTGACTATCAAGAGATGTTCCCTACAGGATTTGCGTGTAAATTGTAAGTTCCTGTGACTGTTTCGTGTGCAAAAGTCATGCCTTTGCAGTTATGTAGCTACTAGTCATATGAAAGAAAAACAAACATATATTTGTAATACAATAATACATCAAAGCACAGCTTGGGACTTTTTCTAAAACTTTACTCACTATTTGTCCAGCTCAACAGAAATCTAAAGAAGTTAAATAGACTTGAAAAACAGAATGTTTTCTCAGAGCATGACTACGTTAGTGTCCCAGAATAATGTGGCACACAGGGGGTTTCCACCATGGCACATGAAGAGTTAATGGATACTGCTTGTCATCATGGCCCATCTTGTGGACTGATGCACCTTGCTACACCAGAGAGAGCTGGTTAATGTACAACTAGGTCAAGTTTGAATTGATTACTGAATGCTGATATAACAAAACAGCTTGGCAAGTATTACGAAGTGCCTGAGCACATTCAAAGGGCTTATAAACAATGGCAGATCAACACACATGCACTATGTACGGTACATTGAAAAGCTACGTGTTTATCGTGAGGAATTGCAGTTGGATCGTTATGTGTCTAGCAGCTCAAGTCATGTTGGGTCAGTCTCACAATCTATTTCAGCTCTCTAACCACAGGAAGCCTACATCAGTCAATTTCTCGCACCTCGTCGTCATTCTCTGGCAGAGTGACAGTCTTGCCGATGATCACATCATCACCGGACACCCTGGAGCCAGGAGGAATGATACCATCTTCTTCCAGTTTGTCGTACACTGCGTTTCGCATCCCTGCCAGGGGGACAAAAAAAAAATGCAATCAATCACTTGACATCTCGCTTACAATGTCTGAGAAAAACAGGAAAATTCTGAGACTGAGAAATTTTGAGTCTGAGAAATTCCACAACAAGAAAGTTCATATAGGTATATGTTTGCTTTCTTTGTTTGTCATTTTGCCCCCGAACAACGATTCCACTAGAATCGAAAGTTCAGGCCCCTTTTGACTCACTTTTACTCCACTGGCTCACTCTTATTGAATGAGCAGTTTTCAGCAGCTTTTTCTCCCTGCCTTAAATTCCAAAATACACACAGGCATAAATTCTAACTGTGATTTACTTTTGCACGATTAAATGCTGCACTTGAGAACCTTGGTCTACACACAGGGGCAAACTCCAAAGCTTAGCTGTCTTGTTAGGATTGATATGTATGCAGTTATCTGGAAACTCCAAATGGCAGACACCTATCTGCCAAAGCTGGTACTCATATTTGTGATGGAGGAAATGAACCATTCTTTGATCTGCGAAATTTAAAAGTCAAGCTAGTAACCAGTAATAGGCATCATTGGTTGGCTACCAGGTGTGACCTGGTTGCAGAGTGATTTGGCTTGCACAGTGCATTTAAAATATGCTACGCTATTTTTGCAATTGGTTTCAAGAAGAATGCATTACAGTGACATAAATTTCTTTGAACAAATAAACAGTGAAAGGAAATCAACAGTGAAGCGAAAAAAATATTGACTGAATTCAGACAAAAATTAAGAGCACTCAAACTACTTTTGACACAAGTGAACAAGATCACATAGCAAATCAAAAGTTGCTGCTTGTTTCCCAATTTTTATTGCACAGTAGTCTAGAACAACGCTTCTCAACCGTTTTTTCCACCAGAGGCCCACTTTGGCCCCTATAAGGTGTTACTGGCCCAGTTTGATAGAACACAAATATTTTTGTATTTATTTTTTTGCCAACATCATGGCCCACTGGCTGAGAAGCGGGGGTCCTGAAAGTCATAAGAGGTGTTTGCCTTACCTTGACACGTCTCCCTTGAAGGCTTCTCAAACATCTCATCCTTGTCTGTTGTCTTTGACTCTGCATCCTTGTAGGACCGGTAGAACACAGACCTACAGCACATTGACCAATAAATATGCCATTATCAGGGGAACACGATTGAGCAAACAAAAACATAAAAGACAATGAAAAGAGCCAACAGTAGCTCACACTACGAACATGCAAGAACAGTTTTACTGCTACTAATAATCATAACGATAATTAATCATTAATAACAATGATGGTAATGATGATCATCATAACAATAAGTATGACAACACACTTCTATGTTTTTCTTTTTTCAACATAGAAAAGCTGTATGAGTTATAATAGACAAATGAGATTTAGAAAAGCTGTATGAGTTATAACAGACAAATGAGACTTGACCTTGGTCAGAAATGAAATGTGGATGAATGCCTGACAGAAAGACACAGATTATTCCACATTCCCTCAGCAACACATGTGAATTAACAACCTATCATCACAAGGATATTTCAACTTTGTGCAACTTTGAGAATTTCAGAGGCAAATGTACCTTTGGAGCAATGATTCTCAATTCACATAGGTTTAAAGGCAGATTCGTGGCAATTCAAATGAGCACAACACATTACTACACAGAAATTGCCTTAAACTAACTGCTAAGTCTGACCTAAAGAAACCTCTGTCGATGGCACTAGCATTAAGGATGACAGAGTCCTCCTGGTTGTAGCCAGTGTAGGAAGCGATGGCCACGATGGAGTTGATGCCCGCCGGTAGCTCCCTGAAACGGAGGTATTCCATGGATCGGGTGGTGGTCAGCGGCTTCTGTGGGTAGTACAGGACGTGGGCCAGGGTGTCCATCCGGACGTGGTAGTTGGTGATGTATACACCCATGGCTTGCTTGCCCATGGCAGACTGGTAGGTGTTACGTGGTGACTGCAGCATAGAGGTTTCAAAAGAGCACACGACACATGTTTAGGAGCAAAAGGTGCAAACTAGTGGTTAGGCTGATGCCTCTCTCAAAACTGTCATACATTAATTAAAAATAAATATGTGTATGGCATGCAACACATGCAGTTGTATGAACAGATCATGTCTCTCACTGGTTAAGCACACTGTGTTTGTCCACAAGGAATTCTGCTGAATATTTTTGTCTGCAAAATTGAATTCGTAGAAGACCACGCAAGGCAGAGTGACACTAGCCAACACTGACTTGATCTAGCAGATAACGTGCACCATGTCCACAACCCACCTGGTTGTGATCAGGAAAGGGGATGATGGAGGCGCACACGCCCAGAATCATTGACGGGTGGATCTCGCAGTGGGTGTAGGTTGAGCAGTAGCCAGTCCCTTTCTCCTGGAGGTCATCGGGAGTCATTGCCAGCATGACCGTCTCTTCCTCCATGGTGTCAATGTACTCCACCACACCACTGGCTACCAGGTCCTGCCAGCTGTTGTCAAAATGAAATTTGGTAAATAGGTTGAGGATGGATTAAGAGGACAAGGCATTCACAATTATAACATTGTACATTCCCTGTCACTCAATGAACAACATACACTCACATACATACCCATGCATCTACATAGACTCACACACATACTGACTGTTCTAGGAGAATTCCGCCCTGGATAATTACCCCAACCCTTTCCCTGACCCTAATCCTACACCTCATCCTTACCCCGACCCAAATTCTAGCGCTAAACCTAACCCTAACCTTAATCTTTACTCTAACCCTATCACTAATCAGTATCTAGCCAGGGGGTAATTGTCCTCAGAGGGTAATTGTCCTGATTACGACACAGACACACACAGAGGTTGGTGATAATTATATAATAGGGCCCTGCCCTAGGGTTCCCTTGAATGGCACCATCATTTGTACAAGCTATGTTCCCCCCACTCCAGTCATCTGTTTTTAAAAAGATTAAATGCTTAAAGTTATGAAAAGTAGCTAATTTGGGTATTGGGGTCAATCTCTTACAGACCACCATTGGTGCATCATCACAATTTGTACAAGCTGATCCCCTGCCTCCCCCCCCCCCCCCCTGCATTTGAAAATTTCTGCAAAGTTTGGTCGAAATGCAACCAAACACAATTGCTTTATGAAGAAGAAGAAAGTTTAAAACTGAGAGAATTTGCTAACTGGTGATACTGACCTGTAGTTGGTGTACTCTCTCTCCTTCAGCATGTTGATGTGTCTCTTCTTCAGGAGGAGCTTCTGGTTCTCGACAATGAGCAGTGGCCGACAGATCCGACCAGCGTCTGTGAAGATGCGGATCTCCCTCTCCCTGATGTCCCTCACCATGGAAACCTGGATGAGAGAGAGATGATGGCATTAAAGACAGATGAATAGCATTATTTATTTTTAATAATGGTTTTGTGGGTTTTTTTCCCCGGGCCAGCTCTGATGCTTACAAAATTTTCAATTTTTAGATGGCAGTAACTTATTTCAGTTGTAATATATTATGAATGCTTGCGGCATTTTCTTGTTGCTCGGAATGCCAAAACAGCTTAAGTTCATCTGTAACTTTGACTTGACGGAAATGATACATCTGCCAAAAGATACCAGTATGTCATATTTCTTGAAGCTCATTCCTCATGTGATTACCGAGGATACTGTAATACCTTCAAATGAACAAGACAGTGTTTCATCTCACTATTACCATTCCCTTGCAGTGTAGTTTATATCTCAATGGTACCAGTCCTTTATAATGTATGTATCACCAGAAAGTCAGCACTTTCGGCTTGGGGCATCAATTATACACTAACTTTGGTAATTTGCCTGACAATCACGGATACACAAACACAATAAAATTGCTGATATGCAAAACACAAACACACACAAAAAAAAAAAAATACAAGTGCCATGAAATATCTATTTCATCCTTTCTAAGAAGGCACACCAAACACTTGCAAGATACATTCAGATCTTTGCAACTTACTAATGGTTGCCCATGTAGTTAAAGACATTAGTTTCATGGTTGAAGTAATAAAAACTAACGCATGAAAGATACCTTCCTTGCCTTTAACAGTCAGCAATGGTTGCAAACTATTAGAGGGGGAAAACTGAACATGTACTACTTCTGCTCCTGCTCTCCTAGCTCTTCAATTACATGTAAATTGAGCTAGCAGTTGACAAACACATTTTCTGTAGGAAATGTCATCCGCATGCATCATTTCATGAGTGATACAGTGCTCACCAGATAATCAAGAACAGCTTTAACGGGAAAACTGCTCTACTGCAACAAAATTCAACATTCATGTGTTATATTCATCGCTCAGAGGAGAATGAAATGTACAATTGTATGTGGATTGAGCGAATGCAGAAACACTACTTGAAATAACTGTAAAATAACTGTGCACTGGTTTGTGTAGTGCCCACATACTGGAGTTCATGTGGAGTGATTTGCACAGGCCAATACCAGCCAGCACTACGCAGTAGCCCTACACGGTGTATTTTAACAAGACAGCTCGTCTCCTGACCATCCCATGTTAAGAGGGGTGCAGTGTATTAGGCAGGAATGCTGAAGTTAGCTAACATCTTTCAACGTCATTGCCCACAGCTGTGTCTCACATTTCTGTTTTGTGGATCTACAGCACCGTCACAAGCCACAGGTATCAAAGTACTTGGAAAGCGAAACCATCCCTTCTCTAAACATGAGCCTTGAAAACACAAGAGTGACCTCTTACCTCTGACACGATGATGTCCATCTGCCTGCGAAGCTTCTTGAGAGTGTTCATGAGCTGCTCAGGGTCACGATGGATTCCTACCCAGCAGCCGTTCACAAAGATCTTGGTGGCCCTGGTGCACACGCAACATTTAACAGAGACTAATTAGAATTTGACCTTGACCTTTGAATCCCGACCTCATATCTACCAGGACCAAAATGATCTCAACGCAGGTAGCTTTCTTGACACTCATAATTTGTATTATGCTGGATTAAATGTGCTTAATACTTTTTCCAGTAATTGCGACAAATCAGAATTCATTCTGCCATTCAACAATTCCATCCCAAACATATTCTAGGCAATTTGCTTCTCATTGCAATTTAATTTGTATTTAGAGACATGATTGATTTCAACACATATTTTTCCACTTACGGTACATCAAGTCAGTAATATTTCACAATGTAATATTGCTCTTAGACCTTGACTAAATTAAAACAAGATCAAATTGGAAACTTACTGTCCTCCACGTACTTATAAAAGTTCATTACACAAACCGTTTGTGCATTTACATGTGATAATCTGGATTTCAAAGTGTATCCCATTACATTTAACAATTGTCTTCACATCCCATAATTGGTTCATCTGTGTATGGTCATACTAATTCCGATATAGATACCCATATCTTATTAAGTGGTTAAATATGCTGACTGGAGACACAATGCAAGGATAACAGGTGCACTGCCAATCTGCAAGCATAATGCACCAGCACTGACTTCAGGGGCAAAGGTTTTTGACATTGCTGTCTTTTTATGGGAAGATGACTTTTTGGGGTGGTCTTTTCCACACAATATCACATTTTTAGGAAGAAAATGAAAATCTTCTTGACCCATTGAGAAATAGAACCTTGTAGATAAAGTCAGAGAGCTTACTCGTTGATGGCAGAGGGGGCTATCTCCTCCAAGTTTTCCATACTCCACTCCTCCAAGAATTCCAGGATTGGACTTGGCTGAGACCCTACAGAGATGTACGCCATCAGGGCCAGATTCTTCACCAGACCAACAGCATGGCCCTGTAGGAATGCAAAGTCAGACCCCCACAGATGTGAATATATGGAACTACTAATGGTGCATGTTTACAACATAGGTACACCTGATCTCTCAATTCAAGAGGGCTGCATTAGATTTTAAACTTCATGCTTGGTTATGTGGAAACTAGGTCATTTCATGATGAGAGGAAATCCTGATTTAACAAAATTTTACCTGTGTTAAGTTTCTCATTATTCATGGATGTCCACAGCACAAATTAAACTGATGTGCTGCATCCACAAAGGTTGCAAAGTAAAATATCAATTAAAATACCAATTAAAGAATTAATATAATAATACTTGCTGCTGGAAAACAAAATGTTGTGCCACATTGTCAACCAAAATGATGCTTCATTTGTTTGAAAAGCATTTCAGTCATATTTGTCACTGAAAACTCGGGACACACATGACACGAAAGAAAGGCCAGAAGATATCTCTCTCTCTGCACAGGTCATACCCTACCTCCGGTGTCTCGGCAGGACACACCATGCCCCACTGGGTGTTGTGCAGCTGACGAGGGCGGGCTAGCTTGCCGTCTCGTCCCACGGGTGAGTTCAGACGACGCAAGTGAGAGAGCGTTGACACAAACGTCAATCTGTTCAGCACCTGTTCGCCAATACGAGATCAAACAAAATGAGTGTTACCACCAGTGGATTGACACAGAAGTAAAAGAAGAGTGTTTAAAGGGGAATACTAAAGAAATAAAATTATATATGAAGTCAAAGAGTGGGACACAAAGAACAATTTGTCGTTTACAACATTCAAAATGGCCTTTTTGAAGTGGAGTTAGAGGATATTGAAAATTTACACCTGTCACCCCCCTGAAATCTAGGTCACAGCGTAAATTTTGAGGCTTTGCCGATGACGTCATGGGGTGAAAGGAATCGCGCAAGGTCTCGAGCGCCGCAGGCCCCCACGCGCATAATGCATGCAAGTTGTTGTAGATAGTATTTGCATACAAAGTTTTGAAAGTTTGTTTCTTAATAATGCACGACATCATACGTTAAGGCCATGCAGTGATGATCGTACGTTAACCCTAACCAGGCCGGGCTTTTTTGGGTGTTCTGTGGCCGGGGAGGGGTTGATTCAACCCCCCCCCCCCCCCTGAGATCTCGGCCGTCGATTGCGCAATCGCCATGAAATTTGGCATGTGCATTACCTGCGGCGTAATCTACCAAGCTATACAAAAAGAAATGGAAATTTTTGTCATAGTAATTAATTATGCTAATATATGCATAAAATCATACATTTTGCTCTAAATCAGAAATTAAAGCTCCTAGAATCCTAATTTTTGGTGAAGACATTCTGTGCAGCATTCCTAACAATGAACTTGAAAAAAAATTTGGTATCAAAATCAATTTCTTATGTATTCTATTGTTTTATGAATTTCTTATATATTTCTTTGTTTTTTCGACCTTCTGTTTTATCATTTTTTTTTCGCAAAATTTATGACAGAACCTATATCAAGCATAATTATGCTAAAATTGATTAGTTTCAGCCTATAAAAGTGAAAATAATCATGAATAAGAAGAGAAAACTCCATTTGCATAGACTTTATACACAAAATCACGTTTTTGAGCCATTTTCGGTCTGACAGGCATGTATAAAACGTTATGCAGCGTCGTAACGGTATGCACGATTTTCGCAAAAATGGTGTCAAAAGATGTGCGAGACTTGAAAGTAAAAAGTCAGCGAACGGCGCGGTCAAAAAATTTCGCGCGGCGGAGTAGTCGCGAAAAACGTCGGGGGGGGGGGGGTTGATTCAACCCCCCCCCCCCCCGGCCTTTTTAGGGTTAAGGCCATGCAGTGATGATCAGGATGATTTCTTGGTGGAATTTGAATGTGGGAGCGATGATGAACTGAGTGATACAGTACACACTAGTGATGATAACGATGATGAAACTAGTGATGATGACCCTGGTGAAGTTGGAGAGATAGATGTTGCTGACGAGCCGCACGGCGTGGCGCAGGAGGGAGATGCTATGGGCGAGCTAGTGGGGAAGGCCCAGGGCGGTCCGGTTGAAGCGGACGGACTTTGTAAAGATTGGCAGTACGAGCCCTTGCCACACGGCAGGCCAGGGGACAATGTTGGTGAGTTTATTCTGAACTGAAAGTGAACCGAGCTTAGTGCTGACTTGATCTCGTACTTCAGAGCAGCAGTAGGCCTAACTGAACACAGCCCAGTCGCTGTAAGTAGCGCAGCGTCTGGTCGGGCTACATATAATCATATCTTATCACATCACACTCACTCCTAACTATACACAGGCCAGTCGCTGTACGTAGGTACGTCGCGACAGGTATTCGCATAGCATACTTACAGCGTCTGGTCGGGCTAACTCACTCCGTACTCCCGTTCACAGCTCATCAGCATTCTATCTAGCTAGAGCTAGGTATCCTCACAAATTCACTGCACGATCCATTCATTACTTCACCGAGCCCATCAAAGTTTTATCAGTATCGATGAAAATCGCAGTGCTCTGTATCGTTTATTTTATCACCAGATAGGCCGGCCGGCCTAGTCAAGACTTCGACTTAGCCGATGCCCGCGTATTGATTGCGTGGTATCTAGTATTAGCGATCCACGTACGCCGAATGTTTCGCGAGTTTTTTTTTTTAAATTATTATTTTCGCCAATTTTGCAAACCTGGTGCTCTTTGCGAATTTAAAAACACAAGAAAATATTAACTCTCTATATATTTCCCCCTTCCGTAGTGTACTCCACAACCATGAATTCAAGCACTCGCGAAATTATTGGCAAGTCCCAATTCGCGAAAAAATAGACTCGCTAAATACATGTATATGGTGTACACAGCTGTAGTACTACCGAGGAACTGCTGATATAATACATTGTACGTACCAAAGAGGTACGAAGCTCAGGCTTCTCTGCGGCCGGCCGTTGATGGGCGCATGCATGTGACTGATTGACTACGCAGCACCATCGTAAAGGCACTAGGCCTGACAACTTCTGTATTCGTGGCCTAAATAACACGTAACAGACTCTATTTAAACAAGGAAATGTGTGATTTCACAGGAGACTTGGAGTAGAAAACAATTTTATTTCATTTTTTGTGACATTCTGATAAAAAATGTCTTGGGATTTCGGGGTATGAGCCTTGACATCACGCTCTCATCGAGAGCATACATAGGTAAGCTTAGGCTGTTGTGTGATACTTCCGGGTTTGCCTTTCACCCCATGACGTCATGGACACGCCCCCAAAATAACCACGGATCTTCTGATTGAGCATAATTCAGGATACAATTTTTCTATTAAAGCAGCCGTTCTCCAAAACGCAATTTTCTAAATGGATGAATTAAAGGCCGCCGTGTTTAACATGCTCTATGCTTGAAATGGGGAAATAATCCAACAAAATATGCGTTTCTTTTAGTATTCTGCTTTAAGCAATGAAAGTGTAATTATCATTGGATTCCTCCCCCCCCCCCCCCCCCCCCCCAGGTCTCGGCCATCGGTGGTGCGATCACGATGAAATTTTGCATGCATGAGACCCACGTCATAATCTACAAGATTGTGTCATAAGATTTTTTGAAACAATCAATTTCTAATTCTAATTAATTAATTATGCAAATTAAGCTCAAGATCATATTTTAGCCTAATTAAAAGCATTGAGTCTACTTTTTGATCTGTAAATCTGTTTTAGCATATTCAACAATTGTACATCACAAAAATTTCCAAAACTCATTTCAATTCTTATGTATTTTATTGTTTTCAGAATTTCCTTGCATTTCATTGTTTTTCAACTTTTTGTCTTTTCTTTGTTTTTTCATTGGAAATTGTCACTGACCACTTTTCTACCATAATTAGCACAAAATTAATCAATGAAAGTGATTAATTGTAAAAATAATCAGGTTTTTATGACTTCCATGACAGAGCACTGTTTTCCATAGGAAATGTACACAAAATCACAAAATTGTGCCCGTTTTGGGGCAACATTCCATTACAAAAATGTAAAAAAGTATGCGTGGACGTTGCAAATTTGGTCTCAAAAGTTGCGCGAGACTTGAACAAACAAAGTCAAGAAGCCTCGCGACGAGGCCTTCTCGCGTTACAGAATTATAGCGCGAAACGTCGGGGGCCCCGGCCCTTTTAGGGTTAAAGTCTAGTGTAAAGGGGCCACACATAAGAATACACCAGCCCTACAGCCAGAGAGGGTCTGAGTATGACCAGCTATGATACATTATTCCATTGTATCACTGTAAAGGGGCCATAGAGGGTTAGAATCTTGCCTATATGTGGCAAATCCAACACATGTCAAATACAAAAGGGGCTGAACAGGATTTCACTTTGACCAAGTAATGATAAACCATGATGATTCCTTTTCTTACCGCAAAGGGGATCAACATGGCTTCACTCTAACCTAACTGTAATTAACACATCAAGACCTTGTCTTCTGCAAAGGGGCCAAACAGGGCTGTGTTTTGACCCACCTGCGATACACCAGCCCTGGCTTGATGGGCCTTCTTCTGGTCACCCCAGTTGCCGGTAGCCAGGGAGTACTTCAATCCGTCTGTGATGATTCTTGTCTTGATTGCCAACTCCATATTGAAGTCCTGAATAGGACATTGGATGATGAAACAGAAAAAATATATATACTTATGGAACCAACAAAGAAATGGAATGTGGTAAAAAAAAAAGTAATCTTCGATTAACATCGGCAAGAAGAAATTGCATAGGATATGAATAATGATTTGACACATTCTAAACTTCAAATCCGTGAAAATCTTGACTAACAGAATGCAAACAACTGAGTAACAACTGCCTAGATTCGGCTACAGTGAATATATGGTTTGTAAAAGAGCAAACAAAAGTGAACATTAATGTCTTAAATCACAAGAGGAGATGAACAGCTATGTATGTTGAGCAAAGTCATCCCTATACCATATGAGGGCAGGAAAAATGCTTGCTTACTGTATATAGTGATCATAGCGGTAACTTTGTTACAGCAGTTACTTAGTGACTATAAGAGTTACGTACCCCTCCCCCCCAAAAAAAAAAAAAAAAAAATATATATATATATATATATATATATATATTTCCAACAACTTGTAACTTCCATCTTTTTTTCCCTTTTGACCTCCAACACCTTACCCCACACTTTCAACACCTTTCACAGAGACTACAATCACGGAACGAGAGTAATGTAGTGAAAGGTCATTGTGTACATCATGGTATGCCACAACATGACAAACACATCTTATTTTCAATGGAATGACTTCAAAAACTTTTGGCACCCCTTATGGCGATATTTTGGGGCAAAAGTAACACAATCATCACTGACTCTGACATTTGACTTTTCACTATGATCATATCTGGTGCATCATCATGTTACCTGCATCAAGTCAGGGATCATAAACGGATCAAAGGTGTGTGTACAGTCAACTTTGGCAATATAACCCCTACAGTTTTCTAACTTATGTTTTATATATATATATATTTTCCTTGCAATGCAGTAAGCCAATCACATATAAATCTAAAGCTTAGCATCTGGTGAATTCATATCTACCAAAAACAAACAAACAAACAAAATATTTTCCCGACATTACATGGCTTCCATGATGATGCACTACATATTTTGATTTCATAATGGTGTCCCTCCCACGACCTCACCTTGCCCTTGTCGATGAACTTCTGGGCATAGATGCGGACTTCCTTCAGGAGGTTCTTGAAGAGACCCCTGAAGAGGAAGGCCAGGAGTGGTCCCGCAAGGTCCAGTCGCTTGTTGCCGTAGTGATCACGGTCGTCGACCTCTCGGCGACCGATCGTGGCGAGGAGCAGTCTGTGCACACAGTACCTGTTGGGGGAGGAGCAGAAACATAGAAATGTGTACTGCGGGATACTGACCATACTGTTTCCAAACACCTCATTATCATTATCTAATCTGCATAATACTCCTTGCTTATCTTTTTTTTTTCTTTTGCCACACCCTTAATTCCAGTATAAAAGAACAAAATGCTTAAATTCTGTTTTAAGTCTCTGACATCTCTGACACATATATGAACAGGTCACTGTGACTGGAGTAAATTATCCTGATTAACTCTTTGCTCATTCCAATCACTTTCTGCCCCATAAACACAACTCTAGAAAAGGAGAATTATTCGCTATCTCTTATACAAATATCAAAACAAGCATGGATACAAAAAAAAAAAAAAACTTTTGAAGTGTTTGCTTACTGGGAATCACCAAATCCTAACATTTGACAAATGTCATTCATTCACAGGTTTAATAAAAGTTTGAGATTAAAGCTACATTAAAACAGATGTCCATATAGTTTGCAAAAATAGACTTCTTCCATTAGCCAGGAAAAATAATCTCATAACTAAATAGCTCCTGCATCATTACCCGAGGAAGTACGCCTTCTTGGTCTCACAGAAGTCACTGACTCCAACATGAGGCAACATCTCCTTTTGTAGAATCTCCCTAGCATACTTGATTCGCTTATCTTTGGTGACACCAGGCCGTGCCCCACGGGCCCCAATGAAGTTAAGTGCCACACTTTGCTCCTGAATGACAAAGGCCTCATCGAGAGAGGGTTTGACCTGGAAAGAGATCACAGCAGAAATTATGTGTAAGTTTAACACAGATGTCATCTGTAAGTGCCCTCGATACACGTGTAGTACGACGCTCTAAAAGGAGAAATGCTATACAGCTCATGTAGTAGTGTACTCACATTAATAGAGTTTAAGAGTCTCTGTTTTTGTTTTTAACATTTTTTTTTTTTCATTTAATTCTTGGGGAGGGACGTTCCAGAGGATGCATGAATGAAAAATTTGTGAATGATAGAGTATGTTTTATGCACATATCTAGACAATTTAATTTCACTGCAATGATGCACCTATCACTGTCTTAAATTGTATTGAGACCCATTAAGAAATGATTAAAGATTTAGTTGATTAAAGTAATCATCTCATTGGGTATTGTCTTCTATATTCGGCTGACATTCTGTCTAAGCCTCATGTCGCATACGCAATTCAGGAGACAGTATAGATGTTTTGTGTCATATTGCCCTTTGTAATGATGAAGAATGATAAATAGAAAAGATAATTATATGAATATATATACGTGCAAGTAAACTAATCTTTTAAACAACCTATATGTGGCTATCAATGAATAGAAAACAGTTATGAAAAAAAAAAAATTGAACATGCAGAAGACAAGTGACTCTGGCAAAGATCAGTTCATTTTCATTTCTCTTTTAAACTATGGCAAATTTAATGCCCAAATACAATCCTATGAGGGGAAAACATCTCAACCCTACACTTTTGGGAATTGGACCATACCACGTTTTCTTTTTTTTTTATACATTCAGATCGAATAGTAACAGCAAAATTGATCAAATAATACAATCTAAATTCATTGATCTAGCAAACCAAATAAAAGAACTTCAGGATTAGCTTCTGGTTTTTCTCATCCACCAATCTTCTCAACAGCCTAGATAAAGAAATTGGAGTGCTGCACACGCAGAAAACGAAAAGTATGAGGAAGCAATATCTGTTACCATTTCCATCATTTCCGGGTCATCAAAGTCGTAGATGATGTGTTCCAGGATGTCTCTGTCAGCCACAAAGCCCAGAGCCCTGAAGACCACCATGATAGGGACCTCCTGTCTGATGTAGGGCAGCACAGCAATCATCCGCTGGCCGATGGCACTCTTCCTGGCTCCCTGTCCACAAACAGACACAGTGGATTCATTTATAGAGGGCTTTAGGACATTTTCAATCGACATTTCATTTCATCCATTCATCTGTAGCAACAGAAAAGTGTACCAACATTAAGGGCCTTTAAAGGCCTACTCATTTCATGAAAAATACATTGTAGAACTTTTGATTACATCTTGAAGCAGAAAAGTGCTTCATAAATATTTTAGTCTTTTTTGCATTTACGTCACTGTCGGTCAAATATTGATAGAATCTTTTTTTTTCAAAAACTAGCTTTTAGGATTAATAACTTTTAATTTCATAAACCTCACAAACCTATAAAGCAGTGTGTGTTTCACTCTTGTAAAAATGACACATTTAAAAAATGTCATGATATGTTGTATATATAAAATATACAATTCCCTGATAAAATTTCATGCATAAACCACCTGATATGTCTCCAAAAGCACTGTCTGGCTGCAGCAAATAGTTGAATGATAAACACACACACACAAAAAAGAGATTTACATACTGGTGGCACCTTGTCTCTAACAACTAAACATTGAATTCTGAATATCTAAGAAATGATTTATGATGGCATCAATTTTGGTGCAAGAGACTCTCATTCGCAAACTTACTAATAAACAGACACTCAAACATTAAAAAAAACATAAATTTGAAAGCTCCATTCCGTGCTTATCCTCACCTGACCCCCCTTGGCCATCATGTGAACCCACAGGGTGCTGGTGGGGCGGGACGAGTGCTCCAGACAGGAGCGGCACTCAGCCGTGAAGGCGTACTTGGAGTCCTTCTTGGCGAAGACGTAGACCGAGTTCGTTGACATCTTCTCCTGGGCAATGAGCACCTTCTCCGAGCCATTGATGATGAAGTAGCCGCCAGGGTCCAGGGGACATTCGTTCAACTCTGGACAGGGATTGAACAGACAAAACGAGGTGATGTTAAATCTGTAAGGAGTACCAACACATCAGTGAGGCTGTTCTGTCTTGTCAATTCAAACTCCGGAAGCCGTCAATGCTGATATTTTCCTTTATATCGCAAGAAAAAAATACTAGAAGAAGAGTAAGATGGCACGACAGGAGGGAAAGACAACCAACTTGTCAGTGCAATAGGAGAATGAATCTTTGTGATAATCTTTGAGCACCGAGGAAACATTCCTGATTTTCACTGATACATTAATTGACATCAAATATGACCTAACATTCAAATTTGGCACACCTAAGTAAACTTCTTACAAGAAGAGAAAAAGGTAATGACATGAAGAAGACATGAACATTGCCTGACGAAAGGCATCCAGAATTAATGGAACAATTTGTAGATCCATGATCAATTCAGGATCATCTACTCACAAGCCCTATACCACTGCTGGCTTTAGAGTAGTTGCAAATTTTATCATCACCAATCATTGCTCCTCTGTTGCTTCACAGCCTCCTTTATATTTCCACTGGTTTCTGGGAGCACAAACAAACATGTCACGTGGCAGGGAGTCACACCTCATACCTGTCAGATCACGATCTGTGAGGCCGTTGAGGAGGCAGTAGGTGGAGCGAAGCATGATGGGGATCTTGCCGATGAAGGTCTTCTGATGAATCGTCTCCTGGGGATCTTCCCCATCCTTTAGCACAGTCTTGGTGATGTCGACGTAGAGTGGGGCGGAGTACCTATCGGGTGAAAATAGAATAATATAGAGTCTAATATACATATTATTGAATAACATATATAGAATCTTTAATCTTTTTAATATATAGAATATTTTTTTATCGATTACAGATTAGGAGATCTGATCAATGAACAAATTTCTGATTGATCACGTTTGTAAATAGATGAAAAGTAACTATTAATGTCATATTATCATAAATATGAATTCCAATAGATCTTGTCAGTATTAAAGCAATTAACCTTGAGTCATTTTACATTAATATTCAAACTGAACTAAAAGAGAGTTACACAGTTGCAAAAGTCAAAGAAATTGTGCAAAAATGGAATGATTTGCACAATTCCAAGTGTTCTGATGGTTACTATTGATACCAAAATCATAACAATAATCATCATCAACTTAAATAATACATGTATGTCTGTGAACTCTGGTTTTAATGACAATATGATATACCATATGAAGCTAAAAAGCAAAATCATACAATGAGTCACAATAGTAAGCTTGTGAATTTTTCATTTCCATACCACATACTGCTGGGTAACTTGAACCATAAGATACATGTATTTATTGTGGAAATGATCACATACAAAGAAAAAAAAAAGAAGATTGATACAGCTTTCACTAACGTGAGATTTCGAAGACGAGCCTCATTTGGCATCATAGGGCTTGGTGAACCATCTTTCTCCCAATGCGTTGGTTTGGAGAGGTAGATCTGTTCAAACTTGAGCAGATATCTTGTCTGCAAAGAAGAAAATGGTGCCGGTATACACGTCAGTTGGTAGGGCAGTATGCATGCACCTCTCAGTTTTCAAGTGACAATCAAACAAACCATAGAAACAGAGGCAAAAAAAACAAACAAAACAAAACATGCAAAATGATGTAACTTTATTGAAATGCATGCAAAGCTTCACAAAATCTACTATTTATTCAGCTCTTCTCTACTGTAAAAAAGGAAGTTTTTGCAGTGTTTAATTTTTCGTGCATTTCACGCGACCAGAAAGCAGCATGAAAATAAAAACATGTGAATATTTTTGCCCATTGTACATAATGTATGTTCCACTAATATAATGTCTTGATTTCACAGAATGATAAACATGCAAAATTCATCTCACCATGCCCAGCGCAAAAAAAATGACTTGCACAAAAATAACCGTTTCTACAGTATTCTGTTTGGATGACAACCTGACATGTTTGTGATGATAAAGTGAATTGACCCAAAGCTCCACAAATTTGGCTACTTATCTCTAATACTTCAAATGTCTTCTGGAGTGAGATGATATGTGATATCAATATTGGCTGAAAAATTGTGTCCAAAATTCTGTCACAGCTGATGTGAGGGGGAAAGTCCCCACTGCTTGTGATTGTTTGCTTACTGGAATTTCTTGTTCTGTGGTCATGTGCTGGGCTTCTGCCTGAAGGTCTACGGCTGGCGAGTCCTCCACAATGCGCTGCACGGACATTTGAATGAACTCATCAAAGGAGTCCAGCTGCTGTCGGACTAGACCCTTCTCATCAAAGTACGAACTGATGACAATCCAGCACGCCTCCTGCCAGCGATCTGGGGTAATTTCATCCGTCTCATCATCTCCATAGATTTCTGTCGGTTGAAGGGAAAAGCAGTTTCACAAAAGATGTACTATAGTGTACATGTATGCCAATCATACATATGCAGATCAGCTACTGTTCCTGTGTCAACTGACAGTACAGAACTGCAGCAGCATCAACAGATAAACTAGCACATACTGCTGACCACATCCAAGTGTATCTACACTGTATTTCCCTAGCATAGTAGCTAGAAGTATACATTGTAATTGTATCTATTTACTGTGTCACTTTTCTACGTACTACAATGTAGGGTCTAGGCCCTAAATTTATCTTTAGAAATTAGAATCTTCCAAGACACGTCAGAATACAAGTTCTGTTCTTTAGAATCTAGAGTAAAATACTCCGTTTACGGCAGTTTAAGGGTTTTTCCACACTGTAAACAATTAAAGTCAATTATTTTCAATCATTTCATATATCATAATAGACAAGATTATTAATTAGTGCTATTATTTTCATTAAAAATTTGACCAATGACAAACACAGTTTTCATGATTTACCAGGGCAAAACCCGGCACAATTTTCGCCGATATGCGCCATAGTAGCTCTGCTTGCGGCACGATGTACAATCCCTCTGCAATACGCACGTGCTCCGCGATCTTCAGCTGAACGCCTTCACGTCTCGCAAAGATTGCGTAAGCGCCAACTCCCATTGCGAAAGCATGTTAAAATAGCGGGCGCACATGCACTGGCTGCAAACAGAATTGCAATTCTGGCGGTGTTGTTGATGTCTTTCTCCTGTTTTTCTCATTTTTTTTCGATGGTAACATCCACTTTCCGAAAAAAATGGCGGCCCACATCGGCTCACGAAAGTTCTATTTTACATGAGTATATGTTTTCAAAATCCATGAACATCCGGAAAATGACAAAAAATCCAGTTTCTTGGACCATTGTTTCTTACTTGTGTTATGTTAAGAAGTACCGAAAATAAAATTTTGGATGCGATAATAGCTGATATGCTGTCATTTAGGTGAGAAAATTTAACTTTTGTCAGAGATTGTGCCCACTTTATAGGTTGGTTTTGTTGATTGGTAGTGTGTTAGTATATGTGTAGTGTGCATGTAACAGTGCAATGCTGTTTTTAGCGGCATATTACCGAGTATGTTGTACCTGCCGCAAACGGAAGCACGGCCGCTTACTGCCGCAGTTACTCTACCTAGTCGTCTAGATCTAGAGTAACTGTGTCAGTAAGCGGCCGTGCAGCCGTTCGCGGCAGGTACAACATACACAATAATATACCGCTAAACACAGCATTGCACTGTTACATGCACACAACACATACACTAACACACTAGCAATCAACAAAAACCAAACGATAAAATGGGCACGATCTCTGACCAAAGTGAAATTTTCTCACCTAAATGACAACATATTGCATCCAAAATAAAATTTTCGGTACTTCTTAACATACCAAATCAAGAAATATTATGGTCCAAGAAACTTGATTTTTTGTAGTTTTCCCGATGCTCATGGATTTTGAAAACATATCCTCACATAAAATAGAACTTTCGCAAGCCGATGTGGGCCGCCACTTTTGTTCGGAAAGTGGATGTTACCATCGAAAAAATTCAGAAAAACACGAGAAAGACATCAACAACACCGCCAGAATTGCGATCTTGTTTGCGGCCAATGCATGTGCGCCCGCTATTTTCACGTGCTTTCGCAATGGAAATTGGCGCTTACGCAATGTTCGCGAGACATGTTAAGGCGTTCAGCTAAAGATCGCGGAGCACTCGTGTATTGCATAGGGATTGTACATCGTGCCGCAAGCAGAAATACTACGTCGCATATTGCCCTTATCGGTGAAAATTGTGCCGGGTTTTGCCCTGGTAAATCATGAAAACTGCATTGATCAATGGTAAATTTCTTTTATGAAAACAATTGCGTTAATGAATAATCTTGTCTATGATATATGAAATGGTTGAAAATAATTTGCCTGATTTGTTTACAAGTTGGAAAAACCCTTAACAATGCTTAAACTGCCGCAAATGGGATATTTTACTCTATCTAGGGCCTACATGTTAGATATCTACCTGGTAAATTTAAAATGGCTTGCACACCAATACGCCTCACAAGTACTACTGTGACTACCTAAAACGTATAACGTTACATGTATTGTTGAAATGAATATTATTAGGTACAACATTGTAAATTTGTAGGCCTTTTGAAATGACAACCCCTCATTACACATGAGTAGGTACGTGGGACTACAGTGCAGTGTAGCCCTAGTTAGTACGTGGTAGGGCCTACATGTTGCAACGGCACAGTTGTATCAACTGCCATCTGCGAGCGTTATTTCTAATTCGATAAATATGTTCTTGCTTTGTTTCAGAAATACACATACCTTCTTCTTGTTCGTACATCTTCGAAACGTGTACAGACCGTGCGAAACAGCAGATATACACAAAGCCCAGGTAAGCGCTCTTTCTCTGTGCGAAAATGGCGACAATCAATGCATCCAGCGCCACAGGCCAGTGCACTAGATGCGCGATGCATGGATGCATGCAGTGCAGCGCTGCATGCAGTACACGCCACCCTCTCTGCACCCTTTCAACATTGCGCTGCAACCGCAGCATTTGCAGTGCTGTTTGTAAATTAGGGTAGCCTTGAGTACAAAATATGTTTGGATAATTTGACTGGTAGAATAAGGATTCAAGTACAATTTAGAATTTAATGATAAACACTGCGTATACTAATCGACACTGATCATGTCCGTTTAGTTTAAAGGTCCTGTTAACCTTTGAGAGCAGTGATTAAAAAAATGTTCAAGATATCACTTTTGATGCATATGTACAGGTCAGTTGTATCATAAAACATCCTACCATATAAAATTTTTGCAACAAAGCGTAAAATATTAGGAGATATCACTATTTTCCTCATTAAACCATAACTGTGTACGGTTAAAGAGTCTGGAA
>NW_027271567.1:302500-337500 GCF_040938485.1 Diadema antillarum | reverse complement strand
TCTGTTCAAAATAATAAAAGAATTTGTCAAGTTTTTGTTTAAATCCATGTGCCGTTATCGCTGCTGGATAGGAGACAACGGCGTAAATCCGTACTGAGGAGTGGGGGGGGGGGGGGGGGGGATGGTCACCATCACCACGATTACAAGCCCATAACCGGACCGGCGCAGCCTTGGGGGTGGGGGGAGAAGCTTGTTGTCCCCCCCCCCCCCCCCCCCACACACACACACGCACACTTTACAGGGATCGGATGTCCCACTCTTTTGCATGAAATATATGCAAACATATGAAGACTTTTTGCTCTTGTTGTTGCTTTTTTTTTTTGCTTGTCAGATGACTTGCGGCGGAAAATCAGACCTTAAAAGTATGACATTTTTTGTTTTTGAAATATCTGTGAGAGGGAGCGGAGCAACCGAACGGGAGCAGGGTGTGTATGGGGGGGGGGGGGTGTACCCCTCTCCCACACGAGGAAGATTTTGCATATTCAGACCTGAAATTCAGCGATCTGGTGCACACTTTTCGTGAAAGTTTTTTTTTCTTTAAAAAATAAATAGAAAATGAAATATTCACAATATATTATTGAATGAATAAATCGTAGTATTTCAGCTCTTGCTCCGCCTGTGCGACGTCACTGCGAAGGCCTACTAAATAGTGGGGCCTATATTACCGGCGCAGACAGGATTTGATCTTAGGGGGAGCGGTTATGAGATCGTGAGGGAGCGAAGCAAGCTAGGGGGAGGGTATGGTAGGGGGGTTTCCCCTCCCACGGTGAAATCTTTTTACATTGAAAATTTTGACATTTTACAGTCCCAAAACTGCCGTTTGTAGCTATATTCTTCGCTTTGGAAATTAGGGGGGGGGGGGGCACACCGGGCGCAAGTGCTGTCAATCACTGGCAGCAACATCAGGAGAATGGCATAGCGATTAAATGCGAGCGAGCTTGAAAATTTGTACAAAATAATTTTACAGTCTAAAAACTGCCGTTAGTAGATATATTAACTTCTTCGCTTTGGAAATTAAAGGGGGCCGCACCGGGCGCAACTGCTGTCAGTCATTGACAGCAACATCAGGGAAATGGTATAGCGATTAAATGCGAGCGAGCGGAGCGAGCGAGCTTGAAATTTTTGACATTTTACAGTCCAAAAACTGCCGTTTGTGGCTGTATTTTTTTGCTTTGGAAATTAAGGGGGGCGCACCGGGTGCAAATGCCGGCAATATGGCAGCAACATCAGGAGAATGGCATAACAATTGAACGCGAGCGAGTGAAGCGAGCGAGCTTGGAAATCTTGACATTTTACAGTCCAAAAACTGCCGGTTTTGGCTGTATTTTTTTGCTTTGGAAATTAAGGGGGGCGTACCGGGCGCAACTACTGGCAGTTACTGGCAGCAATATCAGGGGAATGGCATAACGATTAAATGCGAGGGAGCGAAGCGAGTGAGCTTGAAAATTTTGACTTTTTACAGTCCCAAAACTGTCGTTTGTAGCTATATTTTTCGCTTTGGAAATTAAGGGGGCGCACCGGGCGCAACTGCTGGCAGTTACTGACAGCAACATCAGGAGAATGGCATAACGATTAAATGCGAGCGAGCGAAGCGAGTGAGCTTGAAAATTTTGACTTTTTACAGTCCCAAAACTGTCGTTTGTAGCTATATTTTTCGCTTTGGAAATTAAGGGGGCGCACCGGGCACAACTGCTGGCAATTACTGGCATCATGCAACATCAGGAGAATGGCATAACGATTGAATGCGAGCGAGCGAAGCGAGCGAGTTTGAAGATTTTTACATTTTACAGTCCCCAAAGTGCCGTTTGTGGCTGTATTTTTTCGCTTTGGAAATTAAGGGGGGGGGGCACACCGGGCGCAACTGCCGGCAATTACTTGCAGCAACATCAGGAAAATGGCATAACGATTAAATGCGAGCGAGCGAAGGGAGTGAGCTTGAAAATTTTGATATTTTACAGTCCCCAAAATTGTCCTTTGTGGCTGTATTTTTTCGCTTTGGAAATTAAGGGGGGCGCACCGGGCGAAAACTGCTGGAAGTTACTGTCAGCAACATCAGGAGAATGGCATAATGATTAAGTGCGAGCGAGCTTCAAAATTTTGACATTTTTCAGCCCCAAAACTGCCGTTTGTAGCTACTTTGTATATCTTTCGCTTTGGAAATTAAGGGGGCGCATCGGGCGAAAACTGCTGGCAATTACTGGCTGCAACATCAGGAGAATGGCATAATGATTAAATGCGAGCGAGCTTCGAAATTTTGACATTTTACAGTCCCAAAACTGCCGTTTGTAGCTATATTTTTCGCTTTGGAAATTAAGGGGGGCGCATCGGGCGAAAACTGCTGGCAATTACTGGCTGCAACATCAGGAGAATGGCATAATGATTAAATGCGAGCGAGCTTCAAAATTTTGACATTTTACAGTCCCAAAACTGCCGTTTGTAGCTATATTTTTCGCTTTGGAAATTAAGGGGGGGGGGGGGGGGCGCATCGGGCGAAAACTGCTGGCAATTACTGGCTGCAACATCAGGAGAATGGCATAATGATTAAATGCGAACGAGCTTCAAAATTTTGACATTTTTACACTCCAAAAACTGCCGTTTGTAGCTATATTTTTCGCTTTTGTTTGTCCCACTTTTATGGGGGAACCATCCCCCCCCCCCTATCGACGCCTCTGCATACATTTTGTTAAGTGAAAGATGTGCTGGACACTCTTTGATGAATTAGGGAAATATACGTCAATCTCAAAAGTGTACAAAGTCTATCGAAAGGGATCCTGTATAGCGGAGCTATAACGATCTGGTGCATAGTTCTGGCGATATTTGGACAATTTTCCATTAAGAAAGTTCGAGATTTGTCCTTATCTCGGGAATTGCTTAGGGGATAAATGATTTGTCTGCCAAAACACTTCTGTAGGGATGGGGCAAATGCCCCTTTGCCCCCCTCCCCCCCCCCCCCCCCCGATAGATTCGACGCCCCTGATCTTCCCTGGGTATGCCCATAGATGTATCCTGACTGAGTCACCAGTCACTGTCGTTTCTAAGGAATGATTCAGGAAATGGAGGGGGTTCAATTATGGCGATATAGTTTTGTTATTGTTTGTTTGTTTGTTTTCGTACATATTTTGCAGATGGTCCCCAGTTACTCGCGTCATAGCATGTTTACATGTAGGCCTATACTATTTGATGTTGTCAACGTCTGAGCCATACCTTACAGTGTATGTCGATTTTACTTTCTTCGCGAGCGAGCGAAGCGAGCGAGCGCTTGAGAAAATTATGTATACATTTTCCTACAAGATAGAATACTGTTCCGTTCTGTTACCTGTCTGAAGGCCGGCGTACAAACGTCATGCATATGCCAAAATTGATACAATCACATTTCTGCTTCCTCCATTTTTTTTTTCAAAATTCAGGGGGGGGGGATGATTGTACAGGCCATCCCCCCTCCTCCATTTCAGGGGGGATATATCCCCCCCCCCATCCCCCCGGGATTTACGCCCATGATAGGAGACCAACAGTCATGATGGCACAGTAATGAAACAACATGAAGACAATGTTAAGCGAATTCTAAGAATTCATCATTAATGAAAATGATAATGACAAAATTGTTGGGAACACTTGTAATGTGTCGATATATCCACCATGAATAGATTCTCATGAGATAGCGCTGAGAGAGGAAGATAGAAAATATGAAGAGTGAAGTGAGAAAAGGGTAAAGAAAACATTATTTTACACAAAAACATCTAAATAACCACATTCTTAAAAAAGTACGCATTTTCTCGACTTGTTACTGACATAATGCTAATACATTTCATCTGCTCTTTGAATGTAGTAACGCAAGTACTTTTTCATTACCTTCGAAAAATTAAGATAAAATCTTGAATTCACTTTTTCCCTTACATTATCTTTACTGCGAGATCACGAGCCTTCTTATCCAGCCATGATTCTAACTAAATTTTTCAAATTCATAACATTTCATTGGGTTTTCCTCAGACTTCACCGATGTGTCGTACTGATATTCCTGCATTCACTAAATCCACGAGGTATTGGGAGTAAATTTCTCGTTACGGTTAGTGACAGCTACAGTCATGGTAGCTTGGATTACTTTTAAGAACAAAAAAAAAAAGTATGATCAGCACTGATGTGGGCGATACCCATTATCCTATCTTCATTCTGTCCGTGTTGGATGAAATTAGATTCTTTTTAAACACTTTACAGATGTCTCTATTCATTTAATGTAGATCATTGCTATTGAGCAGGTTTCTATACACGGGCCAAACTTATCCTGAAAGAGGTTTGATTTACCAATAGTACCAAATCTACTTTTTTGCATGAAAGTGAAGTTGTAGCTAGTTGACCGGTCACCAGTAACAGCAGCCAAAAAGTTCAGTGAAAAGAGCCATGTCACACACACAGATGAAAAAAATGCAAACACTAGATAAGCGTTTGAAATTCAGTACAAACGGAGAACTTTGATTTATTCCTCAGTGCCAAGTATTTGGATGCCCACTATATAAGTGGTAATCGTATTTATTTTAAGAGACCTCACAATAATATCAAGGACATTTGACGGATTTAAACTGAACAATCTTGCGATTAATGCGTCCAGTTATTATGGCCCTTACCCAAGGAAAACCTCAACTTAATCCACCGAGGGACTAAATCAATCAGGAGTACCTTGATATCTCAGGAGCATGTGGTGAGAGAACGACGTGATGCTTACTTACGTACAGCGGCACTGGTATTTACAGATATTTTAATGACGCCCATCTGTCAGCAATATCTCTTGACGTGTTTTATTTTATGATCTATCATTACCACACAACGTTTGTACATAAAGTACAAAATAATTTCGTTCGAGCTAAAGAATTCAGCAAACCGATCCTGTAGACAAAGTCATCACGCTGAACCGTAAGCACTTTGAAACAATACGATTTAGAATGATATCATTTCTTAAACTTCAATCTTCATATTTGAAATGAAATTAATAAAAATGTTGTGTGCAAGCGATATGAATATTCGTAAGGATTTTGACCATTAACACTGGGGGCATTTCATAAAGCATTTTGTCTGACAAAGTTGTCAGACAATTTGCTCTCAGCCAATCAGATGCGAGGATTTCAGTAGCTTGTAACAGTTTGTCAGAAAAATATCCGACCAAAACGCTTCATAAAATGCCCCCCCTGATTCACGAAAAATACGTCAACTTCGACATTCTGATGGTTTGTTGAAATTTGTCATTTGAATACATTCATTTTTTTTCATTCATTTATTTTTTCATCTCCAACAGAACTTGTAAATACATTTTTTTCTCACATTCTCACATAAACATAAGTACATATATGTGTCAACAATTAAAAAATATGAAAAATGATATTTATGGATAAACAAATGATAGGGTGGAAAAAAGCACAAAACATTTTGAAGTTTAGAAAATGCAGGAGATGGGGAGGAATGCTGAAGAAGCAATGCTTCAACATGTCTTTCAACAATACACATTTGATACAGAGTGTAGTCTTTCTTTTATATTCAATATAGAGATGAATGTGTGTGTGTGTGTGTGTGTGTGTGTGTGTGCGTGTGTGTGTGTGTGTGTGTGTGTGTGTGTGTGTGTGTATTGGGGGGGGGGGTAATTCTCAATGAAGCACTTTTTTTTCTAAGATGAATGCAAGAACTACTCTAAGGTATGCTCAGTTTCTATCCAGAACTAAAAACTAAATCCCCCTCATATCACTCAGCGGAAGTAGGGAAAACCTGCATGATAGCAAAGAAAATTAACCGACTAGTTCAGAGAAATTTAAAATCTGTAAACAGCTTCAATACTGAAGCACTTTACGGACCAGTTCCGCGAAAGACAGACTGCCTTCGTGCTAATCATAAGAGGTAAAAACCCCACTTATGAACAAAGACATGTTGACGCATCACAATGTTGGACACCAAACGCATTGGAAGGTAATGGCGTTTCCATCGTATGAAAGCAATCAGTACATGTCGGCTTTTATTTCGACATCAAATCCTTCTCTCAACTATGATATAAAATGCTACTCATCAAAAGAGATTATTTCATCAAAACATGATATTTCCCATGAATTGTATATAATGAACTTGAGGTCATTTTTTCGACAAGAATCTGAATATTTTCAGTCTAATTCTTTCTCGAATGAATCGATCAAAATTTTACCTACAGCACATTTCATTAGTTTTACGCCATATGAAAATGTATAAAATGGGTTACTTTTTTAAATCAAAAGAAAAACATCGCAGACAATAATTATCATATCAGACAAAATGCATCCATTGCCTAATCGTGTTTTGTATCTGATCATCTATCATTGACCGATATATCGTATACTTGATCGAATTTATGTATAATAATTATTTTCAAAATCTATTATCTGACCTTTGATGCTCTTTCTCTACATGTCACTGGGTAAAATCTGATGGTGTATTTCGAAACCAGATTATCAGAAATAAGGCTAGGACGAATATGATGAAGTGTCATGGACATGTTGTAATTACCGATGGTCGTCTGCTGCCGGGCACGTCAGCAAATGCCATGAGGCTATATCATTCCAGCGCTACACCGATGTGTTCTTAGAAATAGCACTAAGGAACAAAATAAATTTCATCATGAACTATATGTATATGTATATGTATATCTATATCTATATTTACATCATTTGTTGTTGCTGTTATTTCAACAGCACTTAGAGAAGCCTTGCAAAGCGGTCTGATTTGTTTATTATTGCACAAACTTCAACGTATTCGACATTATATAATCATGTGTGCTGTTGTTGACTAGTACATGTAATATATAAAAACATGCATACAAACAAGAAACAAACAAGACCGTTTGGATTTGTTTGTTTGTTCGTTCGTTTTTAATGCGTATGTACTGGATTACGAAAGATTCAACCCAGTTGTATATGACTGCCAAAATAAGGTGCTATATGAAATGTACAAGTGTAGTGATATGTGAATGTCAAAACTTCCACTTTTATTTTCCATACCAAAAACAAGGTAACCTTTGTGCTGCTTCTGTTCCCATACAAGGTACAACGGTCAATCCTTGCCTAGGTAATTATCAAAAATAGTGTAAGTCTGTGTAAACATAGTGGGATTACGAAAGCTAAAATGCATTGTATTGTGGGAGTGCATGGAAATAATGACAGAGAACGTCATGTAGCGTCATTTGAGCGTGAAATACGTTAGTGACCATTGCATAATATGATCGAAATTGGACAGATGACCTTGTGGAGTGAACAGTGGGTACGCATATATGCATGATGCACAGAAGCCAGCCGGAAGCCCTATACATATATCTATCACGTCTCAAGACGGCATGCCCACGTGTTGGAGATGATTCACTCTATCTCGATCACAACCAACAGTTACCACTGGTTATAGTTTATTGTTATGAGAGGAACATGATCACTGATTAGCGAGATAGACGAATACACCGATTATTATTGCATACAATGGTAAAAGAAGGTGAGAAAGATAGAAATAGATATATACATACATACATACATACATACATAGAAGATATATAGATAGATATGTAGAGATAGATGGATAGATAGAAAGATAGGTAGATGGTATGATAAACAAATAAATAAATAAATAAATAAATGAATAAAGATATATCTATATGTTATGATACAAAATATTTCAACACGTATGCCCCCTTTACTACTGCTTATTTCTGTGTATTTTTGTTAATGCGCATGCGCAATTGTTTGTTGTTGTCATAGAAGAAATCATAACAAAAGAACGCTTTCATCCACTGAGCTGATCCGAGTCCAACGTTACCGGACACCCCGCACTCTCGCTTGTTTTGTGGATAATTTATCCACATTTAACACCAGTTAATATCGGTGGCTGAGGCATACTCTCGCCATCACGCAGTTTGTCAGGACTTTGTTGTCTGTCTCCTGTTTTAACGCCTGAGTGGATCACGATGGAGATGGTTTAGCTCTCTACCTTGAACACAGTGTTGCGTTGTTTTAGGTTTAAATTGTAATTTCATTTTTTGTATTCTTGTATTTCAAAATATATTGTTTTGTAATTGTTATTCAGATCTAAAAAATAAATAAATAAATAAATAAATTTACTATTCAATTTAAAAGAATTGCTAATAATGCGTCGTTCTTTCTCCCCCAGTCTTCTTATTTGAACAACAGATTTAGAAAATTGCTCTCCCACTTTGATATTTAAATTTCTTTTGTATTTACTTAAATACCGAGTGGACGCCTATTTGTCCCGTCGGTGACATAAATTTTGGTGCCGAAACCCGGGAAGATTGAATGAAAGAACGATCACCGCAATTTGTGTTTTAGCGATATTATAACTAAATTCATAAAGATTTAAACAAAACCAACGCAACACTGTGGATTGTGGACCGAGGACTACCTGATCACGATGGATACACCAGGACCACCGCATCTGTCTCCCATCACGCCGAATGGATCACCATGTGACACCCCCGTTTCTCAACGTACACCCAGCATGACGACAGCAAGTCTATCACCCCTACAGCTGGCCGGATTCGATCCGATGCCTGCCCCAGAAGTTCATCATGGACGCTACTCCAGCTCTACCCCGACGCTCCTTGTATCACAGCAGTTGAAAAGTGTTAATGTGTTCACAGGTAAAGGGGGTATGAGTGTTGATGACTGGGTGCGTGACATGCGTTACCTTCTTGATTCTAGAGGAAACATTTCTCCCCGCGCGAGTTTTAACGAAGTCGTCAGACACACGGGTGGTAGGGCTCGTGACCTGGTCCTGAATCTAGAGCTTCAGGGAGGAGAACTGTTGGCCGAGAGGGCATTCAGAGAACTGCTCGATGAGTATGGGGATAGTGATGTCACATCATCACCCATGGCAAACTTCTACTCACGCACGCAATAAGCCAATGAGACGCCGTCGGAGTACGCAGTAGCTTTAGAGGCTAAACTAAGGGCTGCACGAGATCGTGGTGACCAGGCAGCCCTCTGTGGAGAGTCGGTCCGTGACGCTATGCTGACCACACAGTTCATGTACGGCTTACGCGATCAGAAGGTGAGAGCCCGTCTGGCACCAATGAGGCCAAGAGACATGTCATTCCGGGAGCTTCGGAAAGAATTACGGGTCATCGGTGCGGAAGAGAAACTTGCCTCAGCCCAAGTGTACAGACAGCAGACCAGGCCGAAGGAAGGGAAAGAGGGAAGCACCCAAGATCTGGATACAGTTGTGAAGATGGTGAACGAGCTGGCCGTTACTCAGGAGAGACAGATGGACCTGTTCCATCAAACGATAGAGGAACATCACCGTCACATCAAGAGTCTTGAACAGCGGCTTCAAGAAAAGGAACAGGTTAACAAAGGAGAAAGACGGACCCGCCGACAACTGTTGATCTGTTACCGATGCAGACAACCTGGGCACATCGCCAGCTCCTGCCCAACCCTTCATACGCAGTCAAACTAGGACGACCCACAGATGAAGGGCAATCTGTGGGTGTAGGATTATATGAGCAACGCAGCCCTCAAGGAGGAGAGGTGAAGCATGGCCATGGTGAATCGTTAATAGGACCAGTGAACAGCACTACGGTGATGATTTGTGGTCAACCGTGCACGGCTATCTTAGACACTGGTTCTCAGGTAACGACGATCTCAAAAGACTTTGTCTTAAGCAACCCCCACCTCCAGAAGCAAGAAATCCAGTTAAGTCCTGTAAGAATAGAAGGAGCCGGAGGTCAAGACATTCCTCATGACGGTATCATCCTATTAGACATTCAAATGCTCGGGACTGAAGTGAAATCAGTGCCGGCTTTGGTAGTCCCAGGAATTGGACAGGATGGACAAGTATCTTGCTTATTAGGCACCAATGCTCTACGTGCATCCCGTGACAGAATTCACACGATGTACGGAAAGGACTTCATGGGAAAAGTAAAGGAGATGTCGACTCCCTACTTTTTGGCGTTCCAGGTATTGAACTGTGATGGCCTTGATCTTGCTGACGAGACTGGATACGTTGGAGATATACGGTTTAAGGGAAAGAAACCGCTAACAATAAATCCAGGACAGCGCATGGAAATCAGGACCAGTACTCCAGAGTGCACACGTGGGCGCAGTTTTATGGCTCTGGTCGAAGGTTATGATTCGCACGGTATCAAAGTAGATGCTACATTCTCTCCTGTCGAAAACGAGAAGGTGACGGTAACAGTGTCTAACATGTCTGCAAACACAATGACTTTGAACAGAAATACACCACTTGGGAAGTTAGAAATTGTAACTCAAATGCCGGCGATCCAAAATGAAGCTGATGGCAAACAAATTGAGTTGGAAGACTATGCCTCCCGTCAAGAGATACTGGTGAATATTTTCAGTCAAGAAGTCAAGACACAGATTCCTGATTTGAACCTACCGACTGGTGAGCTGACTCCTCCCGAAATGAAGGCACTGGAGGAACTGTTGCAGAGAAACGAAGATGTCTTTTCCAAGGGCCCGGAAGACTTTGGGTGTACTGACACAATAGTCCATGACATCCCTCTTATTGATCCGACCCCCTTTCGTATGCCTTACAGACGAATTTCCCCATCTGACTTCAGTGAAGTGAAGGACCATTTGAAGGAGCTTCAAGCAGCCGGGATCATCAAACCAAGTAAAAGTCCCTTTGCATCGCCGATCGTTATCGTCAGGAAGAAAGACGGTAGAATTCGGCTCTGTGTGGATTACAGGAAGTTGAATACCCGTACAGTTCGCGATGCCTTTCCCCTTCCCAGAATTGATGAATCCCTGGATGCGCTGCACAAAGCTAAATACTTCACAAGCCTTGATCTGATGTCAGGATATCTCCAAGTCCAAGTGGCACAAAAGGACCGGCAGAAGACGGCCTTTACTACTCCAATGGGACTGTATGAATACACAAGAATGCCTTTTGGACTGATGAACGCCCCAGCGACTTTTCAGCGCTTGATGAATACGGTATTCGGTGACATGCATCTCAGCGAGTTATTGATCTACCTAGATGATGTAATCATCTTTAGTTCTACTCTGGAGGAACATTTGAAAAGACTGGAGCACGTCTTCACCCGGTTGCGGCAGCATGGCCTCAAACTGAAACCAAGTAAATGTCACTTTCTAAGGAAAGAAGTGAAGTACTTAGTACCTCGGGCATGTCGTTTCAGAGGAAGGCGTAGCTACCGACCCGGAAAAGATCGCAGCCGTGAAAGACTGGCCTATTCCCAAGACGAAGAAGGAAGTCAGAAGTTTCCTCGGCTTTACAGGATACTATAGACGCTTCATTCGAGATTATGCTAAGAAGGCCAATCCATTGTTCGCTCTGGTTGGAAGCAAGGTGAAACCAGGTAAACGATCAGCCGTAGCAGATGTCTGGACCCCGCAATGTCAAGAAGCGTTTCAATGTCTGAAGGAGACTTTGATATCGGCTCCAATTCTTGCATACCCTGACTTTGAACTGCCTTTTATTCTACAGACTGATGCATCCATATCTGGTCTAGGAGCAGTCTTAGCGCAGGAACAGGACGGGAAGGAGCGAGTGATTGCTTACGCCAGCAGAAGCTTATCACCCGGAGAGGCAAGGTATCCAGCACACAAGCTGGAATTCAAAGCGCTACATTGGGCGGCAACCGTGAAGTTTCGAGACTACGTTCTTGGTAGGAAGGTGACTGCAGTGACAGACAATAATCCTCTAACGTATGTGCTCGGAAAGGCACACCTCGATGCGCACGGTCAACGCTGGGTGAATGATCTGGCTCAATGTAACCTCGATATCAAGTACCGACCAGGAAAGTCAAATGATAATGCTGACAGTCTTTCAAGACTCTCGTCAGAGGATGTTAGAAGGACGCTGGATCTCTCTTGTTCAGGAACCACTCGCACAGAAGAGGACCCGTCGCCAGTAAAAGTTGTTCAAGTCAATGCCATGGAAGTGCGTGATGCAGAGGAAGAGGCTTCAACGGTGGTTCCAGGCATGTCCCTCTGTGAAATCGCCCAATGTCAAAGACAAGATACGACTATACAGCGCGTCATTGAGCTGCTTCAGACGCGCAACAAACCCAAATCAAGGGAACTGAAGGAGGAAAAGGTCCCTGTGAGGATGCTGGTTCGTCATTGGAATCGTCTAGAGATTTGTGAAGAGGGAGTACTATGGTATGTCAGGCCGGATGACCGCAAGCTGTTGGTTCTGCCGAAGGGCATGAGGAAGAAGACACTGCATAGAGCACACCGAGATATGGGCCACCTTGGTGTTGAGCGGACACTGGCTCTCATGCAAGACAGATTCTTCTATCCAGGTATGAAATCTGTTGTCCAACAATATATCTCACGATGTCGACGATGCACTGTCAGGAAGACTAAGGAATGCAAATCGAGAGCCCCACTGATGCCGATCAAGAGTACGAGACCACTTGAACTGGTTTGCCTTGATTTCCTAAGCGTGGAGTCGTCAAGAGGTGGACTAGAAAACATCTTGGTGATAACTGATCACTTCACCCGACACGCACAGGCCTTCCCCACCAGGGATCAGACGGCATCAACTGTTGCAAAGACACTTTGGAGTAGATACATTGTACATTATGGCATACCAGAACGCATTCACAGCGACCAGGGCAGGTGTTTCGAGGCAGCTGTAATAAAGGAACTTTGCGAAGTCCTTGGCATGGAGAAGAGCAGAACCACTCCATATCATCCCCAGGGGAATGGAATGACTGAGAGGTTCAACGGAACTCTCCTAAACATGCTTGGAACACTAGAACCTTCACAGAAGCCTAACTGGAAAGAATATGTGGAGTCAATGACACATGCCTACAATTCCACAAGGCATTCATGTACCGGTTACTCGCCATTCTTCCTGATGTTTGGGCGTGAGCCTCGCATTCCTCTCGATCTCATGGCTGGAAACGATGATGTTGATGAAGACGAGCCCCAGGAAGTATCAGCCTATGTTGGCGATCTACTCAACACGCTACGGGAAGCTTATCGCACTGCCGAGAAACAAGCGGACACTGCCCGCAAGAAAATGAAAGGGACCTACGACACTGCAGCGAGAGAAGCACCGTTTTACAAAGGCGACAGAGTTTTATGAGCCAATAAAGCCATTATTGGTAGGCAGAAACTCGCAGACAGGTGGCTGGCAACTCCATGGACTGTAGAAAGTAGAATGCCACAACAGGACGTCTATGTCATACGTAACGACGAAGGCAATTGCAAAACGGTCCATCGAAATCTACTTACTGCCTGCACGTTCTCAAGTGATGACGAGGAAGAGGAACTTGCGGTCGAGGAAGGCACGCAGATTCTAGAAAAATGTCGAGGCTCGACAAGAACGAGGAGGAAACCACAACGCTATGGAAGCGAGCACTCCACCTCAGTGTCTAATGCAGGCTAGTATGTTTGTCACATTAATGTAATAACTTTGTTCATCTAATTCATATTGGTCTAATTTCACTTATTGTTGAGGACAACAATAATTTTAAAGCGCGGGTGAGTGTTATGATACAAAATATTTCAACACGTATGCCCCCTTTACTACTGCTTATTTCTGTGTATTTTTGTTAATGCGCATGCGCAATTGTTTGTTGTTGTCATAGAAGAAATCATAACAAAAGAACGCTTTCATCCACTGAGCTGATCCGAGTCCAACGTTACCGGACACCCCGCACTCTCGCTTGTTTTGTGGATAATTTATCCACATTTAACACCAGTTAATATCGGTGGCTGAGGCATACTCTCGCCATCACGCAGTTTGTCAGGACTTTGTTGTCTGTCTCCTGTTTTAACGCCTGAGTGGATCACGATGGAGATGGTTTAGCTCTCTACCTTGAACACAGTGTTGCGTTGTTTTAGGTTTAAATTGTAATTTCATTTTTTTTTATTCTTGTATTTCAAAATATATTGTTTTGTAATTGTTATTCAGATCAAAAAAAAATGAATAAATAAATAAATTTACTATTCAATTTAAAAGAATTGCTAATAATGCGTCGTTCTTTCTCCCCCAGTCTTCTTATTTGAACAACAGATTTAAAAAATTGCTCTCCCACTTTGATATTTAAATTTCTTTTGTATTTACTTAAATACCGAGTGGACGCCTATTTGTCCCGTCGGTGACATATATATATATATATATATATATATATATATAAAACGAAGAATAAACCGGTAATGCAATATTTCGCCAATATAGAGTTTATTGAGCAACTCAATAAACTATTGAGTTTATTGAGTTGCTCAATAAACTCTTTATTGGCGAAATATTGCATTACCGGTTTATTCTTCGTTAAATTGGAGCCAATACGTGAATTCGCAACATATATATATATATATATATATATATAAACAAATGAATAAATAGACTAGGTTCATGGATGAATACATCCGTGCATGGATGCATATATTTAGCTATAATAGATCTATAGATAGATAAATATAACCTAGATATAGATAAATAGACAGATATATACAAGAATGGAAATGTAGATTGAAAACAAGTTTAATTAATACTGCACAAGGGCATAAGGCAAATAATCCATACAAGAGAGAGGATGTTTCCAAATCACATTTTCAAATTCATGAAACCGCAGAGAAAATCTGTATGTGACACAGCATTTGGGGCCGTGATTTGTTGGTTTTCATTTCAGAGAATGCAGGAGACACAAAAACACTGAAGAATCAGTGTGAGCACTGATATAATACTCAGTCTGTCTTGTTTGATCAAATCATGAATCTAAATACTCGATGCAGATTATCTATTATAGGATCCAGGCGTGCTTTAACCCTGTTATCTAATATCATTCACCATGTACTGATGTAGATCCTAAGCAGACAGCAACGACCAGTGAGGTGTTGCGTCAATTTAATGCAACGCAGTAATCCTTCAACAAAATAAACAAACAGAAACAAAGACTTACATGAGGTAGGACAATATCAAGCGTCGAGCAATTACATGAATATTGTTTGCTCGCATTTGCACGCATTTAATCTGCTAAACGAAATTAGGAGAGCCGTTCATAAACTCTAAGGACAATGTCAAAAATTCCTCATAAAATTCACCAGGGCAGTCAGTCCTCCAAGTTGCCATTGGAATAGTATGGAATTAAAGAAACCGACGACTTAGTCAGAGGCCATTCAACCTTTGTCTATTTCGATAGCCGCGCATCCATCCAAATGAAATACATGAGGTTAAAATATCGGAGCAGCCGCGCAACGATCGTTTCGAATCGAAACATAGTTTAATTGTTTACGCAAGGACCACTCTGAAGGAGTCATGACAAAAAACTAGATCAACTTAATAAACGACAAAGACGTTGTCACGATGTGTCAAATGAATAAAGACAAGAGTTACACAAGTGATAAAAGTGGCTCTGTCTAGATTAAGATACACTGTAATACAGTCATAACTCAGTGCTCTTGGTTTAAATATTCCTCCGACCTGTGGGTGGAGCATTACAACTATGCTTGACTCGTTTTGAGGAGGCACAATGTAAATAATTATGATTTATACATACAGTCCCCGTTGTTCTAGGCCATCGTCACTGCAAGCTGTATAATAATCATGATTCATATCCGACACAAACAATCCGTCTTGGGTCTATTTGTGTTGATTCATTCTCTCTCTCTCTCTCTCTCTCTCTCTCTCTCTCTCATACACACACGCACGCGCACACACACACCAGTGACACATACACACATTCGCCTACTCATTTCTTTTTAGCTGAGTGTAGATAGTTTCTGCTCCTCGCGTCTTACTAAGAGGAGTTGGCGAAACTATAACTCTTCAATAAACTATTTTATCATCTTTGCAATTACTGATATAGTTTTCATATTGTTATGATCATCTTTATTCTCATTGTTATTCAGTAAATGTCATCGCTATTATCTTTACTGGCGGTAGTACGTATGGTAATACTTTGCAAGGATGAACGCTGCCGAGGGCTTAAACTAGGACAAGTACGTTGTTCGGGACACGCTGGAGGCATCACTGGTAAAGATGTTACATCTACGTCTGATAACTGACCGAGATTAGCTACCGGTACTGGATAGCTCTTCGATGGGCTATAAAGGACTTTGATTCCATCGCGATGCGATCTCATATCGAACCAAAAGCTTGCATGCCGTTGTAAATTTCTGGTTGGATCATTATTTTCTAAATGCTAAGAGGGAAGAGACAGCTATCTGCTTTCCAACATTAGCACTGGGCTTAATCATTCTATTGTGATTTGTCTCTGGACATAGGCATTATCTCTGCATGGACGTTGATCATTACAAAACAGTTCGCGACGCTGACTGTTCCTCGTTTAGTCGTTGCAAGCTATTACACAGACCCCCTCCCCCCCCCCGCACACACACATACACGCAAACACACACGCACACACACACTCACATACGCACGCTCCACACATACACTCATGCACCATCATTGGGGAAAATAATCGAACGTAATTTTTCCAAGAAGCAGGTCGTATTCTACTGACGTACAAGGTTGAACTCATTTATTGTTGGCAGTAGGCCTACATGTATGTGAAAAATTCACTTAATGGTCAGCTCTTTTCAGAGCTCCGCATGGGGCAACGAGGTGGAGCAGCTGATAGCGAGTCTGTCTTGTAATCAGTGATGGGCTCGGACTCGAGGCCCATACGATTAGTTCGTTCCTTCGTTCGTTCGTGTTAATTCTGCTTTTTAAATAAATCATATCAAAATAAATTACATGAGCATGACAACTTCAAACAAAACATAACAAATGTCAAAGCAAAATTACAAAAGAGCAGGTTATAATTTATGCATGACAAAATCAATGTAAAACATCAAATACAGAAAAGGCATACATTTGATGAAACAAGGAAGCAGGAGACCGTAAGCACATGCATGGGTTGACTGGGCTGATTGCCTCCTTGGGAGTGTAGCTCAGGTTTGCCTGTTACGAAAAGTATTATTTTTTTATTGCAATAGTATGTTTTAGAGGGGGGAAAAGATGTGAGTGAATGTTGTGTGTGTGCTTTTATAGTAAGACCAATCAAGACGGAGGTCTTGTGTGTTTTATCATACCGTGTCCTCTGTAATGAATTTCAAGAAGAAAAAACACAGACAAGACAGATAGAAACATTTGGTACTTGGGGGCTGCCCATGCACTTCGTCTGGAGGAATAGGGCGAAAACCCGCTGAATTGGACTTCAGTCAACGCACATGCGGGAAGGGCGCCATGCAGCTTTGTATCTCTCTCATTATAACGAAACCCTGTCCAGCGATTGGTCGCTCCACACGGTCATGTGACCAATTATAGAATTGCAATGATGTTGTGATGTTGAACCCTGAAACTTGAAAAAAAAAAATAAGCGCTGCGCATAAGTATTTCGCGGAACTCAAGTTCGAACGTAAACGTACACTCACTCGCGACGAGCATGCAGGTTACAAATTACTCTATAGTATCCTGCGGCGTTTCTTTCCACGTAAAATCCGCAGACGTACGTATTTAGTATCTATAGAGTTCTTACATCACAGTTGTACATTGATTTAAACTTGTCGATCACGCCGTGTGTTCACAATACTGCATGGAGAAATAAAATGATAAAATTAAGGTGATGGAATTACATTCTTGATACAATCATGCCTATAGAGGAACATTCATGCTCATATTATTTTGTTTTGAGGTTATATCATTTTTCTTTCTTTTCAAAATGTTTCCTGGAGACAGTTTTGTTGCGCGCATATATCCAAAAATGCAAAACAAAACAAGACAAGAACACCCCCCCCCCAAAAAAAAAATAATAATAATAATAAAAATGAAGGGGGTTTAGTCAACCCAAAGAGTCATGCCATTTTGTACTCTCTAGGTCTCTCTGTAGGACTGGGATATCCTGTTGTTTCCCACTTTATGTCATTTAAGGAGAAATTTCGCTTTATACCAAAGTTGGCTTTGATAGAATGTATATTGTAGTTAAATCATACAGACAAAATAGCAGTCAAATCGTACAGACAGAATAGTAGTTAAAGGAAACCCAAAGAGAAATGTGGACTGAGTGAAAGCAGCAACATCAGTAGAACACATCAGCGAAAGTTTGAGGAAAATCGCGGACAATCGATGCAAAAGTTTTGGTGTTGGAACCGCTGGATGAGGAGACTGCTAGAGGTTATGAGTCTATGTGTTGACAACAATACAAAGAAAACATAAAGGGAATTCCACAAAAATTCTCTTTTCTCTCATAATGAAAGAGCACTTGACTAACCGCTTTCAGAAAGCAGGGGGAATAATTGCAACTATTAACATATGTCAGTATCAAGTTGATGGAATGTGTAATTTTCATAACAAATGATTTTTTTTTTGGTAGAATTCCCTGTGTTCTACTCATGTTCCTGCTTTCACTCAATTCACATTTCTCTTTTGGTTTTGATTTTCTTTAAATCATACAGACATAACAGCAGAGCGTCATCAGAGTCGGACTAACATGACATCCATTATTCAAGTTTTTCAATATACGTCACATTGTTTTCACAGAACAGTGGCATTGCATGATTGCAACCACGAAACGCGAATTAGCTGAGATCTTTACATCAATAATTTCCGTATTGTTTTGTATATAAACAATACAGCAGACATTATTACAATTATACAGTATTATACAATTATATATAACAGAAATTGATATGCGGGATCATAATGATGAACAATTATGTTTGTATATGTATTTGCCTTTATTTTTCTGAAGACAGAAGCCTAAATTTTCTCCAATATGTGTGGGTAGCTTGAAGTCGTTATTCATTTGTCTATGTAGTGGAGTAGAAAATATGACGAGCCATAAATGCGTAGCAAGAAAAGATTAACCCCCCCCCCGAAAAGCATTCAGGAAAATGTTTGCGCATCATTTATTTCAAAAGCCAGACGATATAAGCAAGAATCTTATGGGAAGATTGAAACTCTGAAATGCGATGGCGCCTATTTGATATGACTTTGATTTGTTAAACTTAAAAATGCAGTCAATGTCATTAAGTCTTATTAACAGAACACATAAGAACAACTTTTCTATAACCCAATCTATCAAAATGTAAAGCTTGCAATAATAAGACATATCGTTATAGACATATGGATCATATAAGACATAATTGAGAGACATGTTACGTCTTTTGCGCGAGTCAGTGAGTAATTGATAAAACATGAATGCTTTTTGGAGTAAAACACGCAGATTAATTAATTGTGTAAGGGAAACTAAGAAGATCCATTCAAAAGACAACTGCAAAAGTCCTTAAAGTATGTAATTCGATGGAGGGGAGAAGGTTTTGGGACGGAACACTCTGATAATCATGAATCATGGGGACTTTGGGAGGGATTCTGAAGATGAAATTGAAATTGTGAGGGTTTTTTTCTTTCTAGCCAAGATGTGCTGTGTTTTGGTTTATTGCCAAATGTATGTATGTGTGGGGGTGGGGTGGTGAGAGGAGGAAGTTTACGATTTCAATGAGGCGGTATGGATAGTAATTGGATACTACTTACAACGATAGATTTACACGATTGTTTCGCAATATCATTCACGCCACGATTTTCTGAAACATAACATAAAATGTATAGAGTTCCGCTAGTTGCCTTGCCCAGAGGTATATCTCCGTGTCTCGCCTCACCCTCCCACGTTTCGACTCGGCTCCTTCGCAGACAATCAAATCCTCCGAGGAACAGGAAATTGCTTCATCGCCGACGTGGGAATGAAGGACAGCACAGATCGGCCCATTAATTAGCGCTGACGCTTCGATCCGGGTAATTTCACCTGTCCTACGCTTTCTGCTGTGTCGAGTCGCTCACCTAGAAAGAAAACTCTAGTTTTGTTCGCTTTAATGGGGAGGGGAGTGGGGATATCATGTTATCTGATCTCCATTATGCTGCAACAATGCATGATAATAATTGTTTGGTTCCCAAGCATAATTATGTTTACAGCAAATATCAAAGAAACAAAACAGAAGAACAAAATTTTCTCCCCCTCGATCGTCACACCCACGTACATTCGCACAAACATACCGTTACATGTTTACACGCACTAAGGAGGAAGGAAAAGATTCCACCTCCCTACACACACCCACAGGCGCACACATACTCGTCAATGAACTATACAATAGTGATAATGATACAACATCACACACAAATACACAAACACATACACTCGTATATATATATATATATATATATATATATATATACACTGCAAAAAGTCCGGTGTTAAATAGTGAACACCGAGCTGGTGTTAAATTTTCGGTGCTCATTTATGGTGTTAAATCAACACCTCTGGGTGTCATTTCCAAATTTTGAACTGTTTTTTGAAGAGTTTCTTAGTAACTGCACTTCTTGTTGATTTTTAATTTAAACAAGACGATCAAGAATTTTACATTAAAATACTAGATTTTTGAAAAAATGCGATAATAAATTTACACCAAAGTAACACCAGCTGGTGTGGTCTCTTATTGAAGCTGGACGGGTGTTAAACCATTGATATTAACACCAACAAATATCAAATCAACACCATGTGGTGTCATTTTTGAATTAACACCAGTACAGTGTCAGAATAACACCAGGTACAGTGTCAAATTAACACCACGAAGTGTCGGGTGAACACTTTTCAACACCATCACAGTGCATTTTTAACACCTGTGGGTGTGGTCCTTTATTGAAGTTTGATCGGTGTTAGATTTAACACCCGTGGTGTTAAATCTAACACCGATGTTTTTACAGTGTATGCACGCACACACACACACACACACACGTACACAAACACACACACAGGTATTTGACTATATATGATCGGGCGATCCTAGGAAAGCCACTTTTTCTCATTCAGAACCAAATTAAAGTATACCAAGGATCACTGAAATGTATACGAGTCACGCTCCTGTCATAGATGACAGTGATGAAGTAACATGTTATAAAACTCTAGTCTATGGTTGCGGTGCTAATCAGATCCCATTTGAATACTAATGATAACGTACCTCATCATACGCCATTTTAGAAGCACTGACCTCAAGTACTGATGTTGCATGACGGCACAAAGTTCCATGAACATTTTCAATGATACATGGTACCAAATCAGACGGACGCTAATCATTATCCCGCAGGAATGATCTATTCTTTACATATAAAGGCGTTTCCTGCAGTGGGAATTGTCGTAATGCATGCCAATGAATACCAAAAGGCTACGATCTTGCAGTCCTATAGATTTTTTTAAAGTAACAAAAGAGGGAAAAGGGATAGGGGCTAACGGATGTTTGAGAGATCTTGGATAACTGAATACGATTTAAACCATGATACGAACAAAACCGGTCTTGAAGACACACTCCTTTTTATCGAAATGGTCATTTTGTATCCCTGCAATTAACCAGCAATATATCTCCGAATAGCCCAGCCCATGATATCTTGCGCCATCAGACCGGAGGGCCAAAACCATTAAAAATGTACAATTCAGGTTTTGAAATTTTGAAAAAATAAAGTTTTCTCAAAAACATTCCGACAACGAAAAATTGCTAGAGGATACACTGAATTTCAGCTTAAACAAAAATGAGCAACAAATATTGCAAACTTTTTATGTTCTGAAATTTGAAGTTGAACATGAAAATTTCACCACTGTAACTTACGTTACTGCGCTTATTTTTCTTTGACCATATTCATTCTGTTTAGGGATGGACAATTTAACTATCTTTCTATTGGTGGATAGTTTCGAAGATATGACCATTCTTATTTCAATGTGCCTGCTATATTTTCCATTCATTTGATGAGTTGCTGTAACCGTGAATTAAGATATTGATAGATATGATGGAGGTTGTTTACTATGTAAAGTTAGATTGTTTCCTGTGGTTTTTTTATTCGTACACATAGAACTTGCAGAAAACTGCCAAATGATTTCAGATGGATTTGTCCTGCACATATTCTCAAACAATCTCAGTCACCATATGACAAATGAAAATGTGACTGTTTAAACCTTGGTAACGTTTGTTACGCATATGAGTCACGTATGTTACATGAATATATTAAACACTAAAAAAGAAGATAAATTTTAAGAGTTCTAATAAATATCAAAAGTACCAGCGTTGCAAGACCTTCAGTACTTCTGGAAGCAGATTTATTTAATTGTCGTCTGATTTTATCGTCCTGATAGTATATACATTTGGCCAAAAATGAAAAATTGGAATACAATATTTAGATTTCAAGAGTTTATTTTGTCTGAATATCATGAGTTTCACTGCAAAATTACCTGTTGAAGTGCCCTGTTTAAAACCAAAGAAATGCATTTATATAAGAGTCACAAAAGACATTGTCAAGAACCCCTAAAATGTATCAGTGTGTACTATAAACAATTGTAACGTATGTTTCAAATGTTTCCAGATTGAAATATTAATCACTCGAAAGTGGAGATGCATTGGAAAGTGCATTAAAAAGGAATGATGCATCGCTAAACAACATTGCACAGTGTGAGTACACAAACTGGTCAGCACTTAACTGTTTAGCATATTAAAGTTTACATCAATAAGATATATCAGGCATAAGAGTGAAAAATGTGAAATAAATCACATCGAGCCTATGAAGTTTAAAATGCAAACACCAGCACTGCTTTATGATTAATAATGCATGATTATCACGAGTTTCATTAATGAACAAACCATGCATTATTGTTGCTTAAAACGTACAGATTTCTTGGCACATTATTCAATAATGTGCTAAAAAATCTGTAAGTTTTAAGCAACAATAATGCATGGTTTGGGTAATAGTCACAAAAATACAGAATTATGAACAATTTAAGAGTGGTCACGTAAATAGACAACTTTCTCACGGTTTTAGATTGAGAGTATAACTGACCTATGACACACTAGTCTATAAAGACAACAATGATAAACACAAAAAGGCGCACCTTTCATAATTTGGATACCCCCCCCTTTTTTTTGGGGGGGGGGGAGAGGCAATGGAAAAGGCATAGAAATGTCAGAAGAACAAATTGCAGTTCTTCTATTTCCATTACATAGAATAAAAGTTCGGTGACCTATAAAATGTTTTCAGTGGACATCATTATAAAAGACAACTGTAAACTCACAATCTAGTATTTTTCTGCAAAAGGCAACTTTCAATAAAAGGCATACTGGGTAAGAGCCAGTGTATAGGAGAGAATAATGCAAAAGTGGCGAGTTGTATTATAGTGAAATTATATAAAAGTTGGTATAAGAGCGTTAGTATGACGCTTTCGTCTATTTTCTTGGTTAAACTTCATATTTTCATTAATATCTCGGAATAGTTAGATTGGGTAGAAATTTTCATGGATGATTTTCGGTGCATAAACAAGGAAATTTACATATATTTCATCCTTTCAATTTGATATCTACAAGCCAACACTTTCATACAGTACCTTTCATTGTAAAGCATACATAAGTATACATCATTAGCAAATTTTTAAATTTGTGAATCAATTTCCTTGTCAATCCTTGTCAATCAAGTCGACACTATCACCTTCATTCACCCTTTGCTGAGATCGGTTTAAGTCTTCTTTTATTTTCTTGCCGAACGCTCTGTGCTTTTTAACTCTTTCATTTTTTTTCTGCGCTCTTGTTTTTCCCAACTCTTAAGATTTTCCACAGGAACGTAATGCTTTTTTACACGTTGTTTCTCGGATTTACTCTCTAAAAAAAAATCGAGTGAAAGTATTCACTCTTAATGGGGTGAATAAAAAAAAAGAGTGAATTTAGAGTGAAAAAAATGTTCATTTTCACTCTTTTTAGAGTGACCTCAGGGACCACTCCTAAATCTTCGAGTGATCCCTGAGGTCACCCCAAAATGAGTGAAAATGAACTTTTTTTCACTCAAAATTCATTCCAATTTTACTCTAAATTCACTCTTTTTTTTGTATTCACTCCATGAAGAGTGAATATTTTCACTCAATTTTTTTTAAGAGAGTACGGAAGGCTTCTTCTCCAATCTTTTCCTTTTTCCTTCTTCAGTAATCGGCCTGAATCTTGGCTCTTTATTTTCCCATTTTGACCTCTAGGAACCGAAGGAGTAATGATAAGATTCCAGAAAATCCATACTGCAAATCAGTAATAAGATATTCTTACATAATTACGTAACCTACGTTACCTCTAATTACAAGGAATGAAGTGTCACATAATGAATTTGGTAGACTACAGTCACTATAACTTTGAAGTAAATGATATGATAATTAAAATGAAAGCCATTATTTTCATCATTCATATATCATTAACATACATATTGGATTGATTTTGATAGAGTGATTGAAACCTACGTTACCAGGGTATTCAGGGCCTCATTGACAATGATTATCGCCAAAAAGAATGGTTAGTGCAAGCGTAAAATTGAAATATGTTTTTCATCTGTTTATTTATGGATATTAGTCTTTTTTAGGATAAAGCTTTGGTGAAAAGCACGACAGCGTACATGCATATGTAAAATTGAAACCTACGTTACCTTAAGTGAAACCTACGTTACAATATTGACCCTATGTTTAAGTACCTTAATGTTGTATAAATATCTGAGTGTGATGTAAACTTATTATTCTCCTCGACAAAACAAACACCAAAGTACTTGCTTATAGTAAAAAAGTACCAATATTTGAATGTGATTACGCTAAACATGACTTTGAAAATATATATACCGTTCGCTCAGATACTGAGAAAGATCTCGTGCAGTCCATTTCCTGTGAGTCGTCAACGTGATGTGCCATTTTGTCGCAATGACTGTTTCTATGCAACTATGGAGTAAGATAGCTCTAGATAGCACTTGTTATCGATGAATGGTTGCAATGTTAGTGAATCTAATTAAGATTATTTTTTCGGGGGTAACGTATGTTTCGGTAACGTAAGTTACATCAGACCTTCGATGTGACTTTTTCAAGCGATTAGTAATGGCTCAAAACTGAAAACTCAGTGGAGAGATTGGGGTACCGTATGCCTATGTTTGGCATCTTCCTTGTAACATTTTCATTTTTAATTTTCCATAGCGGTGGTAACGTATGTTTCATTTCTTAACCATACGGTCTGACACATATTAGTGCTTGAAGCTTTTTCTCTGCAGCAGATAACCAGGTGGCACAACTATTGTTTACAGCATTGGACGAGACATTTTCTAAGTTTTTAGGACGGATAATTCACAATTTCAACCCCAGGGAATGTTTTAAAGGAAAACTTGAAATCATGGTAACGTATGTTTCACAGGCCTTTGCGACAAATTTGACTTGTAAAATAATTCAACTGAACAGTTTTCAATTATATTTCTTTTTATTCTAACGTGTAGGCAAATGGCTTAATTTGCCTTAGAACAAGTTTTAATGAAAAAAGATCATGCTTTCATTTGCATAATAGTAACATATCGGCAAAACTATTAATTTGCGACATGCTGTTTTTGGCGGGTTTACCATCTTTATGAATGCATAACTTCCGAAAGAATCATAACTGGATGTTCAAATTCTCGGCAGTTCTAGTTAACAATGTACTAACGGTAACTATTACTCGAAACTTTATGACAATCGGTCGTTGCTTTATTTTTTCTTTGGTAAAACTATTGCGACAAGTATTTCACTAAATTGTACATATTTAGTGGTTTTGAACCCGGAGGAGGAAGAGAGTGATCCGGTGAACTCAAAGTGATATCTCTTACATCACTCGCGAGGATAATATTTCAATTTCAAATCAACACAGATTTTCGTCCTGGTGAACATTTAACACATTCTTTTCCCACTCTCAATACGATCTTTAGATTGATGTAGGATGGATCGGCGGGTCTTTAAAGTAGGGCTCAGGAGTATCACGTTATATGTCTCTATAATTATCATGTATTCACAGGGGCCTCCTACAGATTATCCTATAGAATCAGAGAGAAACAATTACGAAGTAGATGGAAATTCGGGGGAGATAGTAATTTCTAATCCTAAAAAGGAGCACAGTTTCATTCATGAAGTAAACCACCGAAAACACAGATTATTTTCTACATACCATAGCCTGAGTAGTACTAGAACCCCTACTCTGTTACCAAAAAAAAAAAAGAAAAAAGAAAGTGATGTCTATAACTTTTTTTTGTCGAAAAATGAAATAAAAATTGATATTGAAACTGAATAGACCTTCTTTCTCTATACTCCATCACCTCATTTAGTCATTTACAAGCTTTCGGAATGAATTTCGTGAATCAACGTGTGTCACCTTCCATGTATTATACAAATAGCGACTGCTGCAGAGGGAGATGGTAAAACTATTTGCACCGAGGTGATTTCTCAACAGTGCTATGTCCCGAGACGAAGTCGAGGGACATGGCACTGTTGAGAAATCACCGAGGTCAAATAGTTTTACCATGGCCCGAAAGAAAGCAGTCGATATTTGTTTTATATTCCTCTCGAGCATTACAGAGTGATGATGGTTCCCTTTTGGAAAATGTGCAGGTTTCCTGACGTTAAATCTAACGTAAGGCCGTAGCAGTACAGCAGCAGCAGTGCGTGCAGCGCGTATAAGCGAACGACACCGTTGGTTCTACACACGAGCTACACTACAGCGTGCAGAACTCCGAAAGATCGAGGAGGTCCAGGACTACGTTAGAAGTAGGTCTAAAGCGGCTTGGTTACCCACATCAGCTTCAAAATTGCTTTTAGTTTATTCCTAATTCGTACCTGATCTGATATGGTGTCCTTATGCTGCAATCATTCCTCCGTTACTTGAAGCGCAGTCACTTTGTCAATAATGAGCTGAACTGCATTGATCACACTAACGAATACACACACACACACGCCGCCATCGCACCACAGATTTCTGTAATAAGCGCTGCTAGTATGCTAGCGCTAGCTACAAGCCACGCACAGGACTGTCGCTCAAAAGTATCGCTACTACGCGCACTGCGTACATTCTTAAGTGAGAAATGTAGATATCGATCACACGATCACGATTGGGTGCAGATCGTGGATTCTCAAAAGTACTACTGGTATATCCCGCTGGCTAGTCGCACCGCATCCAGCTGCTCGTAGCTAGCTAGTAAAACTTATACACCATGTTCGTGCTCTGTACAATCCTATGGCAAGAAGCTTTACATGAGGGATATAATATGAGATAATAGTTCGTAGAAAGATGCACTGTGATTACCTGCCCTTTCCGATGCCTCGAGGTAGTTTTTGTATGTTAGCGTGCTGTATGACAGCTATACGAATGACTAGTATTAAAGTTGAATGGTAATGAAAGAGTTGAAATTATTTAAAACTGTGAGATCTAAAATACCAAAATATATTACTGACTTCAAACGACATCGCTGAAGATCGGAAAAGTTAATCGCACGATTAGCTCTCAAGTATTTTCCCATTGATTCCCATTCAGCGAAAGTTTCTAGTACTGACAAAAAAAGAAGAAATACTAGCGGTGACATTAACTTTCCTTCGAATCGTACATTCAGTCGTTAGCATTTTAAATAGGACAGCGGAAATTTTGGTTTGTTTTGAGGTGGGGAGGGGGAGTTGAGGGATAGGGAGGGTCCGATTTCTGCTCCCGGGGGAGTCAAGAGACAATCTAAGCATATCCTTCCTCGAGAAAATTCTTTGATTATTGGTGGGTTTGGACGCACATTAAAATTCAATTTCTAATCATCATCATTATTATCATCATTGTAATCATCATTATTTTGTCATATTCATTATAAATGTTACGTAATAGTTATTATTATTATTAGTAGTAGTAGCAGTAGTAGCAGCAGTAGTATCATTGTTATTATTTTCATTCTTCTCATTATTATCATAGTTACTATCGCTATTATTATTATCATCATTATTATTGTTATCATCATAACTATCATCGACATCGTTATTTATTATCATTGTTGACGGGCTCTTAAGTGAGCTGAAAGTCCGTAGTCATCATGACTGTAGTGTTGGTTGCCAATATTACCATGAACGAAGATTGATGAAATTGTGAAATGGATCAGGGTCCTGTTTGCCTGCCTGATTGTCAATTCGTGATTGGATCGTGGATTTACGATCGATAATCCTGTGCCTCCATCCTCCAACGTTGATATAAAGCCCATGTCTGCTTTGATAATAATGAGGCTGTATTAATTATGAGGGAGCGAAAGGGCATTGACCTTTTCATCGTCTAAGTCTTTAACATCATGCCCTGGATGTTCCAGTCTTCTATTCGGCACGGTCAGACAGCGGTGATTCATTCACTTTCCTGTTCGGGAGAGCTAAGTGTAGTTTGCTGGTGACCTGGCTTTTCCGTTGCTTTACGCAGAAATATATTCTCTTTCCTTCCTGTTCAAAAACACCGTCGAGAAATGTGCGCAAAGAAAAGAATACCAAAAACAAAAACAAGGACAACTTGGCTCACTTTTTCCATAATTATTCCTCTGTATAATGACGTGAGCTGTCGGATATTGTGGTACCGCGCCTGCAAGACATGTTCTGTCCTCACGGACCTCCTATAGACCTCTTAAAGGTAAAGTCCACAAGGTAAGAATTCAAATGTATGTCACTATGAGGAGTAAAAGTGGGTAATGCACACAAAACCGGACAAAGAAAGATTACCACCCTGATTACCTACTTTCAAAGTTGGACAGGTTTTCATAAAATGATGACAAAATAATGACCTAATAAATCAAAATTGGATGAAGTGAGTATTTTTGTTATGCTATTTCCTCAGAAAATAATTATCTCAATTTGTTTTCTTATTGAATAGTAAGTAGGCCTATACGATGACATTTTATGTGCTTAAACTTGCTACTCAAAACTAACCCCTTTTATAAGCAACATTTCGACAGCAATACCATAAAGAAATCTAGAAAACATGTCACGTTAAGTTCATGGGTTTTTTTTTTTTGGTCATTTATGGCAATAAAGGCAATTATTTTAACACTTGAATGCAAGCAAATTACATGTCTTGATTCGCAAAAAAAAAATGCCGCTGAATTTCGCTTATTCATCGAAATATGGAACGGAGTTTTACTTTAAGGCAGTATGACCTATAGCTGTGCTATTACGCATGTTGTGGTATCGTTGCCATGGAAAGGGGAATCAGCGGTATGATTATGGAATTCGTTTGACTTGTAAACACGTCAGTAAAGTCAAAGTGCCAATGCCATCTTTGGTTTTGTTTTGTTTTGTTTGTTTTAACTGTTTGCTGTTTGTCCAAGTTAATCTTGTTGTTGAATTTGTTTAGTTATACATGCCCACACCTTTTTATTTGTGTATTTAAGTCTCGATTGTTTTAGTGCATGCATCTGTCGTCTTGTTTGTGGGTGTGATGTGTGTATTGTTCTTTTATCGCACGTACGTGTGCGCTTCTAACGGTTCCGGTGTATTTCAGGGGAAACTGGATACAGTTCAGAATATATAGCTGCTACAAAATAGACGGACAAGATGCATGTATTGCATAATAATATACATTATAAAGTGTGGTTGAAGAGAAATGTCTTTTTTTTTCGCTGATTTACCCGAAATAATAAAAGAAAAGCAAAAAAAAAAAAAGGAAACAAAGATTGAAATGACTATTTTGGTGTAAACGACGTTTCAACAAATCTCCACCATTCTGTTTGTCCGGTTTGATCGACTCTCTTAACCTTTCTGTGGCAGAGATTTCGGACGTTGTGTTCAGCGCTATCGGGTTTTCTGCGCCGATCGGCACTCAGAATACTTAGAGGGTTAAGACACCTTGGCCATGGTGTGGACGTGTCCTTTCACAGCGTCTCTCATCCCCAGGCATACAGACGGCACAGGATGGAATATACAGAAAATAAAAAGATTAGATAGGAGGAAAGATAGGTAGATAGATAGATAGATAGATAGATAGACATATAGATAGAATAGTAGATAGATAGATAGATAGATAGATAGATAGATAGAAGTAAATAGAGTTAAAAAGAGTGAGAGCGAACGAGAGAAAGAGACCAAAAAAGGAAAGAGGGGAGGGAAAGAACGAAAAAAAGAGCGGGGAAGAGCGGGGAGGATGGGAGATCGGAAGAAGACTCTTACGTAACAAGATGTATCTATCACTTTAGGTGTCGCTGATGACGAACAGTGGCACTGTGTACTTATCGCCTGGCTTCATTCCAAGTGAAAGAAAGCACAAATCCGTGTTCTGAAGAGGCGATCTCATTCGAAATGTTCCTATAGAAGTTACAAGTGAAAGAGTGAAAATAGGTTTACATAATGAGCAAAAGCTAATAAAGTTTCTGCATGGTTGCGCTGGTCATCTCGCGTCCCCCTCCCCCACCCTCATTAATGAGTTATGAACAGAGAAAAAATATTCTAACTGATGATAAAGTCGATTATATATCAGTTGGAAGAAAATAGAATTGCCAGTGGTTTGAATTGAATTCACTGAGATAAGAAAATGAAACAAGTATAAAGTTCAGGTGTTTTTCCTTATTAGGTGATACATTGTCTGCAAACCTTCAGGTTAATCACATGCTCAACGGAAATTAATTTCTACTTTGAACTTTGAACCATATTAAAAGTATTGGTGTTATAATTATTAACTACAATTTCTCCCTCCCCCCCCCCCCACCCACACACACACACAATGAAAATCTAAACCTCTTATATCATTCGGTTGTTTCATCTCACAAAAATGTAATCACTGCAAAGAAATGTATTGATCACATTCATAAATTACAAATAAACGTTCTATTTGTTTTATAGCCAACTCTTTCTATTTCGCCCACAGTAAAAAAACAAAAATGAATGATAAAATTGAACATTCTACATGTTTAAGAATTAATTTCCCTTGAGAGTCTAATTTTATGTTTAAATTTTGTAACAATATTTTTCTTGAGGTGTTTCATAATCATTTCACTCTGAATTGTTCTAAAACTGAAAAAAATGTTCTCTGAAATGTTATAACACTGTAGGAATGTTAAAAATTCATATCCCCATTTAACTGGATTTCAAAAGGCCATTTTCTACATTTTACAAAGGCGCATTCTTATGAATACTCACCCCCATCAGTCAAAAGCAGTAAAGATTTTAAGTCAATTTATAAGGCTTTACAAGAACAAAAAAGTCCCTTTTAAACGCACCTGAGTTATTAAGTCTATAAGTATATACAATTATTCCTCCTCTGTCTTTTCTTTTCTTTTCTTTTCCTTTTTTCCACTGTATCTCCCACCTTTTGATTGTTTTATCATGTGAGTATATTAGATGATTGCTCTCGTTGAAATATGATATTGACAGTTTGTATTGAAACCGATCATTTCCAACATGCGAAGCCTCATGAGTATTTTGTTTTTATTCCAACATTCAAGACGTATATTGTGACAAATGTATTTTGATGTATTTTGAATTTTGTAAATGTTAGTGACATGAAATGGAAATAAAATGAATAAATGAATAAAAAGAAAGGATACCAGGATTTTGCTTTACAAAGAACTGCTGACAGTCGAATTCGACAGTTGAAATTGGTGTTAAACTTTTGATCTCAATACAAGATATCTACCTTTGGAATTTTCAGCTGTCAACGCTACAGCCTTCATCGGCTGAATGACCCGTCTTTGCTTTGATCACGTGACGGTCAATAAGCGGGTCGTAGACTTTCGGAAGTTTGTAGCGCTCCCGTCTTTGCTAAGAGAAGGTTAGGCCTGATTGCTTCCCTAAATCCAATATTGTCATCTCTCAGCGATCTCTGTATCTATCTCTCTCAGTAATCTGTCTCTTTGTGATATCCGTAGCATCCGTTTACTTAGGCTACCGGGTTTTTTTTTACATCCTCATGAGTCCACATGATTATTCTCTCCTTCCATCTGTCTGTCCCTCCCCACCCCCCCCCCCTCTCTCTCTCCCTCTCTCTCTTTCTCTCTCTCTCACCGAATGGCAACACGATGAATTCGAACTTAGAGCTCGTCAGGTTCAATATTACAATGCCGAGTCCTTGACAGATTCGTAGAAGGAACGCCGAGTTCGATTAACGCAACGTGGAGATCAATTTTAACGATCAACAACGAAAACTGGGTCCAGGTGACATTGCGTTGAACCAGGTTTCAGCCAGTTTCGTACGGTGAGTGCACCAATGGACATATAGACGCTTGTGAACGTGGAAACAAAGCCCCTCCGTAGAGGAGCCTTTCTTCCATGCATGTATGATGTGTTCCAAGGCACACCCACTTCACTTTCTCTTTTCACTACATTCTTGAGAAATATTATTAGAAGCTCAAAGGATTCTTTTCCCTCAGCCTGATTTAACCTGAAAACTGTCTCATGATATCTTTAGGATTTTGCATTCATTTATACCATCCTTTTCTCCACTCCGTTTCGAACTCATATGTTGCGAGAGGCGGAAAAGGGAGGGGAAAGGAAGGACCACGGACAGATTACGAGCGAGAAGACTTCGATGAGAGCTCACTCAGTTGGAAGTGTATTAAATAAACCTCCCACTTCAAACTGAGTGTCCCCTCCTCCACCTCTAAATGAGTCAACACCTCAACCATATATCAAAACCTATCAATTCCTATAAGGGCGAGAAAAAAAATATCTCCTTGGCTTCATTAAAATTGGCATCTGTGATTTTGACTGCATAACTTGGTTAGAATAAAGATGAGACGGAACTTGTTAAAACGTTACACCTGCACAAACTGAGAAATTTACCGAAATTTTTCAGTTTGAAGAGAAAGAGGAAATTGTCATTTTGAAGAGAAAGAGGAAATTGTCATTTTGAAAGAGAAAAAGGGACTTTGCTCATGTAGACTGTATTGCCAAGTTGATTTGTTTTTCTCCTTTAAAAAAATCAGTCATCAATAGAGAGACTTTTGATCCTCACTACCGAAGCGAACAGCCAACAGCAATCTTTACAAATATACGCGAATGTTGTACTCTACTTAAAAGAACTTTGCGATGCAAATGCATTTTGACTTGTGATGGGTCAAAATGTCCTTAACATAATTAACTTTCGTGACGATAAGAATATCGAAATACTATGCTAAATATCCTAGGATGATTGATCTACTATATATAAATAGATAAATATAATAAATAAATATATATATATATATATATATATATATATATATATATATATATATATATATATATATATATATATATTGGGATTACTTGGATGCGCAAAAAAAAAAAAAAAAACACCACAACAACTTTAAAACCAAAAACGGTCGATGACATCATAAATTATTTTGTCAAACATTGCTAAAGTAGACCTACTAATATGATTAACAATTAACGACACTGGAATGTACCTTTCCCTAGACTGAGCATAACTTGCAGGTTTCCATGTTACTAATGATTAACAAAATACACTGCATTTAAATGTTGTTTGTTTATCATAATATCAATAGTACTTTTGCCAGCGATCGAGAGATAATGTCACTGACAGAATCTTGGTTGGGAAGTTGTTGATTTTTTTTTTTGTGGGCAAATCCAAATAGAAGAAAAGTGGTAGAAAATATAGAATATATAACACATACATTTAGACATTCTTTTTAGTAAGTGAGAGATGATCACGGTATTCTGAATCACTACAAGTCAGGATGCATTTGCATTGTATAGATAGTCCCTTTGATGATACACCAGCAATCAAATGAATAGGATAAACTGTAATAAAGCAGCACTGCTCCTCCGAAATTTCAGATAAACAAGATTGCCAAAGATCATGTGGTGGTCTAGTGATGAAGTAGATATTGCATTCTAGGAACTCCCTGAATGCTCACAAACCAACATGGACAACTTGACGACAAAATACACTGTAATATGACACAGGGAAAGATGTGACAAATCCATGCAGACATGATAGCGACCTGTCAGAGTTTGTTCAATAAAGCTTCATGAGGATACAACAAAAATGGCTTTTTGTATTTTTCACTCTCAGCCAAGATGCCAATATGGTGAGTTATTTACGTTACTGTAAATTCACTTCATAATCATATTCGTATGCCATTATAAAATGATAAGAATTATCGCTACTATCAATACTTGGGAAATCTTCTAGTCTGTTAGGACAGCCAAAAGTTTCGCAAGTGACTGGTGACCCGTAGGCCTTCGTGCGTTTGAGCGGGATTTTGATCTACATGTATATAATCTTTAACCAGAGATGTGAAGTGGGTTTTCTTACGGGGAGGAGGTATCGTGACTCTCCCCTACGAAAGACTTGGCAAATGAATGCATGGGAGCCCGTCGTCCCCTTATAGCTTGGTCCGATGAGCCATGGCAACTTCTGAATGCATCTTGCATAATATCGTCCGCATATCATTTTGGAAGACGAAAAGGCAAACCTTCTACAATTTTGATGCTTTGCACATCAAGCATTGTTCTGGATAGCCCACGGAAATTGCCGCCCGCGAACATCTCTGTTTCCATCTGGTGAACCTTGCAAAGAACCATGAATGAACGTATTCTCGACAAAATAAGAACCTGGAACCAACTTTGTGCGCGTTCGCTTTATAATACGCAGGGTATGTCTGTTCATCATTATTGTCCGTAGTATTATTATCGTTTGCATCAACACTTGTCGTTAAAGTTGACGTTATGTCTCTCTTCAAGTGAGGCACAACAAGCAAACAAAGGAAAGTGGCAAATAAACGTAGGCTAGCGAAGCAACTTTCTTGGCCACCAGGGTAAACAGGGGGTGAAGGGGAGAGTGAGGGGTCATTAACCCGCAGTCAAGCGTTCAATTTGCACCTGAATGCGACTGCGTGTCCCTTGTTAGAAAAAGAAGACAAAGCGCAACGAGTGGGTTTATTGATGAAATTCCTCGGTGCCAAAATTCCTCCGGTCATGCAACCTTTCCCAAGCCATGAGGCGCCTTACGATCAACCGATTTGTACTCTTTATTTTCGTCAATTTGTGAGTACTAAACCATTGTACTTAATACAGACGCCAGACGGGGATTGTTTGTATATATTATATATTTATATATATATATAGGCCTATATATATATATATATATATATATATATGTGTGTGTGTGTGTGTGTGTGTGTGTGTGTGTGTGTGTGTGTAATATATGGGAATTGTAAGGCGCCAAATCCATCCATTAATTTACTGATGCAACCATATGTATATATATATATATATA
>NW_027271567.1:232500-300000 GCF_040938485.1 Diadema antillarum | reverse complement strand
TGATTTTCTTTGAATTCCCACTTTAAGGCCGTACAAAATTAGTACACTAGATCATTACCCCAAATACAAGCAATGCGTTACGACTATACGGTGGGCGAAATGATAATTTTACAGTCGTCAAACTCTCTTACAGAGTGTTTAGTGGGCTCATGAAAATAGTTGTCAAGTCACCAGATGCCAGTACTTGATAAAATACACATGGTGCGTATATAAGTATCCACAATGATTTTTTTTTATACAAACAATAGTAACGTGTAGTAGCTCTACAGCAATACTCAGCTTAGCAATTTTAATTTTGCTGTAATTCTTGTCTCACTTTCGGTATGAATGATGAAAAAGATTTCATTTCATTTTTCATTTCATTTTATTTCATTCTCCTTTATCCAACAGAGCACAACACAGTATGAATCAAGTTATTATCACAATCGTATACACACAACTTGGAAATGATATCAAATGATACAATAATAAAGTTACACATATATGCATGTATACGGAAAAATAATACAAGTCTATGTTTCAGTTGGAAAAAAAAAGAGAACTGAGAGGTCCACTAAAAAGCAAGCTTGCAGATTGTGAACCACTCAAGAAACTCTAACGAAATACTTATTTGTATATGCTTAACACAAGTATAATTTAAACAAGACGGAACAAAACAGGAGACACACAATAACATGACACTACTAGACAGAAAAGTGGAAAATGGAAGGAAGGAAGGAAGAAAGAGAATGCCTACACGCTGATCAAAGAAACGAAAGAGGGAATTGAAGAGGGAATTGAAGAGATGCTTTAAACAGCCGGTGGTTGCATACAGCCGTGTAGAGAATAGCTATGATGGCTATTTCATAGATTTGAGAGTAGTGCGAAAATGAGCATGATACAATGACCATGCACCCTTGAAAGTCGTCTGGCTGGAATCAGGGCGGGGGGGGGGGGGGGGGGGGGTATTTCATGAAGCATTTTGTCAGATTTTTTTTTTCTTACAAACTATCATAAGCTACTAGAATCCTTGCATCTGATTGGCTGAGAGCATATTTGTCCGACAAGAAATGCTCCCCATGAAGTCTTTCAATTCACAGCCGGTCACAAATGTTATCCCCCTTAAATGGCAGCCTTGGGTTGATTTCTCCTCACTAAGTAAGATAAGACTACTGATTACATGATTTGATATCAGTGACACGAATTTTGACTATTTCATTAAGTGTTTTGAGTACTAGGACATGGTGGGAAACGATGTAACTAGTTACTGACATCTTTCTCTGTTTGTTTGCGTGTTTATGCATTTGTTTTACTTTCCACCTGACAAGATGGCTGGATAGCTTATATTCGGCTACACTATGATTATGAGAATTATACTGGTGAAATGTAATGAAAATATGATCAATAATACTTATGACAACTACAAAAGTGATGCTTCTATCACAATGCATGATAATCACAATGATAATAAGCTTACCGGCACAGTCACCGTCAACAGTATCTTCACTATCACCGTGTTTTGTACAAGCATTTACAAAAACGTATCTGTGTTGCTTTGTACCAATGTAATCACAATCGTCATTGATAAGGATGTCACCATAGTCATCAACATAATTCGGAGTGATAATCATGTCTAGTTAAAGCTGTTCGCTTACGACAGGCAATCAAAGGACAATCAATTCTTTACCTAACTTCAAGGTGAAATAATGTTTAGATTGCGCATAATGTATCACTTTCTATCGCACACACAACAAAAGTAATGGACGTTGACCATTAGTTTTGATAGTGATATGCGTACAGACACTATTCGAGTAATGCCCATGTACCCTGGTAAGCGTACCTAGAGGAAACATATATATATATATTTTTTTTTCATTTCTGTGATGTCACTAATTACCTCTTTCTACTCTCAATACACTACAGCATTCTTCCCTCCCTTTCTCTCTCTCTCTCTCCCTTTCTCTCTCTCCCTTTATGTCGCTGACGTGTTTTCTTGGAAAAAGAACTCCACAAAGGCGTAAGCTAACAATGCTAACAATGCAAAAAACCAACAATACAAAATGCCATCACACATTCGGGACATTCACCAGCAGATAAACACATGACAACTTTCCCTTCCCTCCCTCACCCCCCCCCCACCTCCCCTGAACTGCTTTTTTGCTCCCTTAGTTTGTGTCTGCGTGATAATCAGAACGACAATGGGGTTATAAGACTATTGAAAGAGCCCCAAATAACTATGCACACGGTTTACAAAGAGGGGAAAAGGAGAGACGGATGATCCGCATTTGAAGGCCTCTCGTGCCCGCTTGATAGCCCGGGGTAGGGAGCTATTTTTTGATCTTCCTATTGTTCCTGGTCACAGCAGTGCGACCTTACTGTTGGGTCGTATTGATCCTGCTTCACTTAGGAAAGTGGTGTATAGACATAGGAGAATGCGTGCTCTCTAGAGCGCGGCGGAAAAGTCGATGCCACTCACTGCTCACTTGTCGCAAATTGACCAGGAAGCTGAGCGGACACGCCACACTATTGGCCTGCGCGTCCATTTCAGGGTCCTCGGCTTGACCGCAGATAGTTGCGATGAGAGACGTAACACCGCTAGTAAATGCGTACGATTTGCGAGCCGGGAGCAAAATGCCCCAGAACAGCGTCGGCTGAGCTTTCGCGCTGAGGCATCCGTAGTCATCGCCCAGGTTGTCTCTTATTACGTGAGAAGGGCTGTACTGAAGGACGACGTTCGCCAGGCTTGTTCTCGATGGTCTCCATTCTTCATTCCCCGTGGGTTGGGGGCACAACATGAATTGCGCCTGGCAATGGATGCACATGGGGCATTCCCTACACAGATATTTTCCACCAGCCTGCTGCTTGTGGCTTTCCTTGCGCACCCGATGCTGTCCGCCAGCGAGGCGGCGCTGACGAGCCCCTCGCCATGGGACGTCGAACTGTTTTCGAACGTCACGGACAACAACGACACCGTAGACGTCGGGATCCTGTTCGCACCACTTCCAGCGGCTGCGCTGATCTCACTCTTTTCTCTGATCATACTCGCAACAATATTTGGCAACGTACTGGTGATATTATCAGTGTGCAAAGAAAAGAAACTCCAAACCCCGCCGAATATTCTCATCATCAACCTGGCCCTGGCGGACCTTGCCGTGGCATTGCTTGTTATGCCGTTTCAGGCATCATTCGACATTCTTAGCGGCCGATGGATTTTTAGCCAGGCCATATGTGACATGTTTATATGTTTTGATGTCATGTGCTGCACGGCATCTATCGTGGACCTTGTTTTTATATCTGTGGACCGATATCTTGCCATAACACGGCCTTTCCGCTACGCACGCCATAGAACTTCGAGGCTCATGATTGGGATGGTGGCAATAATATGGCTTGTCAGTGGTTTTATCTCCTTTTCTCCGCTTTTCATCTTTGGGAATGAACACCAAGAAAATGGCTGTTTACTCTCCCAAGACCCAATCTACACGATATATTCAACTTTCGCCGCGTTTTATATCCCGCTCTTTATCATGGTGATCCTGTATTACAAGATCTACCGTGCTGCCGGCGAATTGGAGCGGAAAGAACTTCAGAGGCGTCCAAGCACGCCCGGGTTGTTGCCCAGGGGATCGGTAATGCGATCGGGAAGTGTTTCTAGCGATAGTGATTCGATGCCGGACAATTGCAGGGAAGTACGACGGAAGTCCTCCATCGTAAGATTCACGGAGTATGTTCGGAGCGTGTCGAGGAATTCTCTGGCCTCCGTGCAGTTCGGCAGGAACCGAATATCGCTAAAACTCGAGCGAAAAGCATCGAAAACTTTGGGCATAATCATGGGCGCGTTTGTCGTCTGCTGGATTCCTTTCTCCATTCTCGCTTTCACCCGCGCCTTTTGCCAGTGCAACATACCACCGGCACTACACAGTACTTTTGCTTGGCTGGGATATGTCAATTCCATGCTCAATCCCATCATCTATCCGTTCTTTAATAAGGACTTTGGACCCGCATACCGTAAAATGCTTGGTTTTACGCGCTGCAAGGCGTGTCCCGAGCGGTTTGGGTACGACCAAGCCCAAACCACTCCTCCGCGGAGGTACTCTTTGAACAACCACCAGCATGCCATGCCTTCGCCGGAGCTTCATGCCATCGCAGAGGATAGCCACGACGAATCCGAGGTCGGTGATCACAAGGTCACGGCCGAAATCACAAGGTCGAATGCGCTGGGTAAAATAGACGAGAGGAAGTACGATGCCATCCACCTTGATAAGCTTAACGGGAATAGCAAGATTAGTGACAACCGGAACGATGTGACCGCGACAGATGTGTGAATGTCCATGTACTTTTTTCTAGTGGTATGCTATCTGTAATGGGAGGTGTGAGCAAGGAGATGTACATCGTAAATCTGCAAAGTTGGATGAAATCATAATGACATGGCAATGTTAATCGTCGCAGTATGTTTTAATAAAAATTGTGAGTGGAGATGAAACAGAGTTAAGAGTGAGCAACATCTCACTCTCGTTCGAGTCATTGTTTTCCCAAAGTGACTACAGTTGTCATGGCAACGGATGCCGACGCTACGCAATCACCATGCTGAAAGAGAGATCGATACCCACTCACAGGATTATTCTTGAGAATATCACGAGGATGTTTCGCTCATTATCACAACAGGATGTATTGCAGATTATAAAAGAGAAAACAGAATAGAATAGAGGTGACTCTCAAAAGTTCAAGTTGCAGTCTTCATCTTGTTCATTCATGATTTTGCATTACGATATAACAACACCATACATGTTTGCTTATACACATACTGTATTGTGAGCTGGTGTTACCATCGTCATTGAATGATGTGCTCTCAAATTGTCTGTGTGCAAATAATACCCAGATCAGCCACCAGTGGGTTATATTCAGACGCCTGAAATGTTCACTCTGTCTTTACAGTAGTTGATACATTACAAAGAGCGACTGAAATCAATACTATGGGTTGGCTCGCATGTCTACTTATTCACGTTGGAATGATTTTGTTATTATCAGCATCTCGTCGTTAGTACATACATGTATTTTAGATGAGGCGCAGTGTTTTTCAAGTTAATTTGTTTTTTGTGGACTTTATTTCGGGATTGAGAAGATAAGTTTTCGAGGTTCTCAAATCATCGCCGCGATCATCTTATACGTACACAACTGTAGTTTCAATTATTTCTGACTTCCATTAACATTCACTATGTTTTTTTTTATCATTGTTGTGATCACACTTCCATTGTTATCACATGTCATATACATGTATATGCCATGAAAGTTCTTTCCCAAGTTGATACTCGTCCGAGCATTGTGTAATTAATAATGTACAGTCAATTCAGGTGCTGTAACGTGGCAGATTACTGTATCTATCACCATTTCCAATACACTGTACAACTGTACAAACTATCCTGTGAAGAGAACCGTGCGATAGACATGAGGTATACATTGCACTGTACGTTGTACATACGTTGTACAATGTACATGTAGCGTTATAAGCTAGACGGTTGTCGGTTTTGATCTTTGTTTTTTACCTTCCAGGATTTTTTTTTTTATTTGTTGCTTGCTTGCTGAATGTCGATTCAGAGAACGATGACCAATGATATTATCTAATCGCAACACATCACAGGATTTTTGAAGAGAAAGGAAAGGTCAAGGGTTAAATATCATACAATCATGACGGAGGTATACAGTGTATCTTAAGGCATAAAAGGCTTTCTTATACAATTAATTATCATGTACATACACATTGTACGTGCATGACAAGTAGGTCTTGATTGTGTCTCACCTGTGTCCAAAGCAGATTATTAGGTGTTAGTGCTTTGATTAAAAAACAAACAAACATGATTTTGATTTGAGGACTTAATGAGACAGAAAAGATATCATTCGGTCACCGTGTATATACCGATATACACGTTGTACCGCCGCAAGTGGCTCAAGCAATGAATTGATTCGACCGGATCTCTTTTTATTGGGCCTGAACACTTGTACAGCTGTAGGCAAAGACCAACACAGTATATCTTACGGAACTTCAGGATCATTACGCGAATGACCAATGTCCGCGCTGAGGAAACACAAGACAGAACGTAGAACAACTGAAGCTGCTTACGGTTACGCGACCTTTCCGTCGTCGGTCAGGCTGTCAAAACTCGTGGGGTCAAATTCTAATGGCGCGTAAAAATAATTGGAGTAAAAAGCCAACTGACCGAATATTCAAGGCATTGCTGTCTGAAATAGAACAGAGGTAGGATTACAACGGTACAAACCGATCCTCGTTTGTTCCTCTGAATGTACATATTTATACACACACATCAGCAGTGGACGGAAGTTGCTAAATGTGGAGACGTGGCGGGCGTATGTAATCGAGGTTGAGAGGCATAGAAAGGGGATTCTGATTTTGAAATTAGTGATATTATCGTGCAGGATCTCTGTTGCATGTCTTTAAGACAGCAATCGCACACCACGGTATCCCCACATGTGGCCATGAATTACATAGGTTTCTCTTTTGATAATGGAATAGTGAACCGTGTGTTCTGTTGAACAAATAGTCCTACACTGTATTGTTTAGGGCATATAAACAAATCGCGCAGCCGCCACCAGTAACATTCGGATTGGGGATAGGATCTTGTTTGTGCTCTTTTTTGGTCTTCGTTTTTTCTGATTCCATTACATTTAAGTCAACAAGGCGACGTTGGTGTGCCAGTGAAACTGAGAAGTAGGCCTAAATGGTGTACAGCTACATTTTTATGTACATTCGTATTTTCAAAGATGAGAGAACAGCGTTTTCAAGACTACACTGTCACTGACTGTATATTTCGAGGGGACGGCCGGAGGGAGGAGGGTTCTATTTTATCCAAACACTTTCGTTAATTTTGATGTAACTTCGATTACTCATTATGTTCCTAAGAACGTGAATGACTGAAGAAAGATTGCATTCAATACTGTATGGCATATTGTGCTTAAAGGGACGATATAGTATTAGTGGAGATGAGGATAAGGCTTTTAACTTTTTTTTTTCGAGATGCTGTACCAAGAAACCACTTTTGAAATAGTGCAGAGAATACCATTCTCAGAGGAATTCAGAGTTTATTTGATAAAAATTCGTTCTGGAATGACTGAGATATCCAAAAACAAAGCGATAGTAATAAAAGTTGGGTCCCACCTTTTATTCGGATCGATCGTTCTGTTTTGGATATCTCAGTGATTTCAAAACAATTTTTCATCAAATTAACGTTGAATTCCTCTTGGAATTACATGCTCTTTCACATTTCATAAGAGGCTTCTCATTATCTTATCCAAAAATGTTAGAAACATGTACATGTAAGTTAGGTCCCAACCAAAACTAGATCATCCCTGTAATTTGTTACCTGCCCAGGCAGGCCTCTTGCCGAGAAATACTCTCAACTTCCTCGTATGACCAAGGAGGTCTTGCCAAGTATAGGCCTATACGTCCTGGATGTGTCGAGGTACGTACAACCAGCTGGTACATAATCAAAACACGGAACAAAGTACCGTACATTTCTGTTCAAACTCTCCCTCTCTTTTCCTTAGTACATTGTTTGCAGCCTATGCAAGGTATACATAGTAGGCTATACCATCTAAACGGTCTAGGGCAATTACCCCCTGCGCAATTACCCCCTGCGCAATTACCCCAGTCCACCCCTGACCCTAACCCTAATCCTGATCCTAATCCTGAACATAAACCTAACCCTAACTGAAACTCTAACCCTAAATCTAACCCTAATCTTTACTCTATCCTTATCACTAACCAATATTGAGCCGGGGGCAATTGTCCTCGGAGGGTAATTGCCCTGATACGCATCTAAAGTATTTTTGTATACCCGCCCGTCCAATGTATACGAGTGTACAATCGTACATGTTCCCGTATATGCACAGACATTTAGATACAAATATGTCGTTATCATATCCATACACACATACAGTGTACTTGTACAAGACAGTGTTCTGTGTCTATTGCCAGATTTCCCGACCTCGCCACACTTTTCCTATTCTCTCTCCATCCCCCACCAACATCGCCCCGATTATAAGATATAAAGGCAAAAACAATGTCCACTTCGAAATTTCATTCTGCTGTTAAAGAATATTTTGTAAAGAGAGACGATCTTCTTACAGGGAGAAAGAAAAGGAAAAGATAAACAAACAAAGAAATTAAACGCTAGTATAGACGACAATTTTGGTCAAAGAATGCTTCCTGGTGTGTTTTTTCCTCGTTTCTGTCTGCGTATGTAGTGTGTCATTTCGTTCTCGTTGGAGGGTTCTTGTATTCAGTTAATCTCAACCTGTGTCATGTCGACAAGAAATGTACATAATGAATGCGCATGTGTAATGCTCATCTTGATTGATATTACACGTAATTATGTAATAAGACCGGCAGGCACTAATGGCTGCAAAGTAGGGTAAACTTAATAGGGGACGCATGGTACACACGTTAACTTTGTGTGTATTCACATCACCGTGTACAATAAATGTAGCACGTGTGATACATATTGCATGAAAGGGATGGTATGTATTAGTTGAGGTGAGGATAAAAACATTAAAGTTTTACGAGCTACTGAAAACACTTAATGAAATGTTGAATAGCATGCAATTCTAGGGGACCTTAAAGTTTATGTGATGAAAAATCGGTTTTGAAATGGTTCAGATATCAAAACACAAAGTAAAACAAAGCGATCTAAATAAAAGGTGGGTCCCACAATTTATTAGAATAGCTTTATTTTGGATATCTCAGCCTTTTCAAAACAATTTGCATCAAATAAACTTTGAATTCCTCTTAGAATTATACGTTTTCTAAAGAAGAATATACTGTATGTTAAAAAAAAACACAGAATTCCCGCTGTAAAAGGTGATGTCTCCTACAAACCTAAAAGGTCAATGTACAAGTGTATACACGTGCATGAAAAAACATGCACGTTGTCCTTGAATTTACTTTGTACCTCTATGTGTGTATTATCCGTGCAGTATTTTTTTTAAAAGGTTAATAATAACTAATTGCATTTTGATGTTGATTATTTCGATCAAATTACCGACCGAAAATGTTTGTCTAAAAAAATGTAGTAAAAAAAAGTATTAAAGAGTACATGTTGTAGTTAATAACTTATTTCATGAAACACACGTAGGCCTAATTACAATATATTTTTCAGAAAGGTATACCGGTCATGTAATATCCTATTCTATCGAGGAATCTTCCGTGGTCATGTGTACAGACGGAGCGGGGGGAGAAAGAAGAATTTAAATGGAACCTGAAAGTTAAGGTTGAAATTATGGTATGCGGTTGGTTTTTTCTTTTCAGTTTTCTCTAATGTTTTTCAGAATCCACTTCAAATTGTTATCAACATCTACGAAAATGCTTCGTCTTTTGCTTTATTTGGTTAACTAATGCCCGTATGAACTAACTTTTTGTATGAAAGTTAGAATATTAGCAAAGACACACATACAGACTACCATAATTTAAAGTTGATATTAAAATCAAAGATCGATAGACTTGATTCTTTGTGAAACACTCCCCAACCTCAATACAATGTATTACCATGACCTCTTACGTACAATGTTACCTACAGCTGAACAGCAGAAATAGTGTGTCATTGTTACGTCACATGAATAGCGGATTTATACGCATAGTTAGTACGCCTCTCTCTTTTGGAAATGGCAAGGATACGGAGGGGCAACTGGGAAGTCAGCTGGTGCGTGTGCGTAAATTAATGACACTTACGGTGAGGTCAATAATCATAAAACGCGAAGGACTTGGCGGAGCTTGCTACTACTAACGTCCAACGAATTCATTAGAATGTCCGCCTGAGCAAGAAGAAATGCTTCAATTTCGTGGACAAGCATATCGCATGAACTTTGTAAGGTCCTTAAGGCCGTCATAAGAGTTATGTGGATTATGTGAACATGCGAATCTCTGCGAAAATTGTTTCCCCAATATCTTCAGGTTGAAAATGCACACCAGAAAGTACAGTACACCCACTAAGTATTATAACATACAAGTAACAATAGCGGTCTGAAATTCACTTAAATTCGAAACAAAGGAATTTAGCGAAATGACTGAAAATGTGTCACAGGTAAAAAAAAAAAAAAAAAATGTGCCACTTTAAACATTGCACACCTCTTTAGCTAAGTCACTCGGTTACTTCGAAATTTTCATCGGCAAACTGATAATTGTCTGTCTCCGCTTGTCATTTATAGACACGAATGAATAAAGATACCACTCTATGACATCAATGATTTTTTTTTCTTCAATCGTAATGGGAATATTACAAAAGGAAGAATTTTTCAATAAGAAGAAAAACGACTGGGGAACATTTTTTGGACTTGCAATGTGGTCCGTCCCTTAATTACCCACTTGTTTAAGAGAATTGTTTTGGAAAATAATCCAAATAAAAACCAAATAAATGGGGAAATAACGCGATACCTCTCCAAAATAGCGTGCGTTACCTTACCAGTGATCTTTTTTTTTATGTACACTTCAAAAATTATGATTATTTATTCATTTTCAATACTCTTATAGTTTTTCTGCTAGATTTTCATAGAGTCATAATATACCACATACCGTACTTTACTTCCCAGATCTCAACGCCATGGTTAGTGAGACTAAAAAGGAAAGCAACATGTCGTGGCTTACGACATCCGGCCTCCGCGCAGTGATTACGTGATTTTTTTTTTTTTTTTTTTTTTTTGGGGGGGGGGGGCTGTGTTGATTTCACAATGTCATTCTCTTCTTCTCTTTACAGAGTGGTGTAGAAGAAAGATTTCCTTTCTTAATCCAGAGATTAATCCGTCACCTGTAAATACATATTTATAGGCACGGTGACCATTATAAACTGATCCTAGCGCTAACACCGAGGGATTTCTTCTCGAGGTCAAGCGGTTGCGTTTGCCCTGCTTTCAGCAGATACCCAACAGCTGAATCGCTTATAATGTTCCAAATGACATAACTGAAATGATAACCACAGTCAAGCATCCTTCTGGAGAGTATTATGACCGACCCCTGTTAACTTAAACTGTGACTACAGTAGTGTATACACAATGTAGGTGGGGAAGCTGGCAGTTCGGTGTTCTCAATTTCTAGCGAAACAATACGGTTGTGTTAAGTCATTGCTATAAATATGACTCCTCTCTTGCACATATGCAGATACGTAACCGAAATCGATAGGGCGGTGAATAAATGTCGAGTATCAAATTGTACAATATCTATTCTTGTTTTAATTTCCTGCAAATTTTCATCCTGCGGTCGATGATTGTAAAGGTACTCTTGTAATGCGTGTGCGTTTTGTTTGTGATGTCTGTTGCTTTATTTCAAAGTGCACTGGTTGTCTTCCAGACATGCATAAGTGTTCCGTGAAGGATGATTGGTATATCCTGGTACATCTACAATGATGTCCTTGAAGATTCAATAACCAGTTCACTGATAACTTACGGGCCACTTACTTTATGACAAATTCGTTTCCCTGATCTATGATATATCCTTCCGCTCTTAAAGTTCGACGTACAATACAATTGTAGCTTTGAAAAATTTGTATTTTCTGCGAGTTTATGCCCGTTCCTGTCGTGCCACATACATAATTGACAAAAATTGACAAAAATAATTACTGCACACTGGAGCTACATGTACATGTACATGCATCGGCATACATGTACAGCTGTATGCTGCATGTACACTGTAGTTACACCATATAATCTTCTGTTTAACAGTCTCTGTGTGTTTTATGATGACATAACCACAGTGCCATTCTATCTATATTTATATGTATATATCTATGACTATATACATTATATTAATTTATTTTTATATTGTTTCGTTACGAATTAAGGAACGTATGCGGATGTTCTTTTCTCTCTCTGTGTTGATAAAAAATGATATGTGCCATAATCCCTGTCTCTCTTTCTCTCTTTTTTTTTTCTTCTCTTTTGGGCGCAAAGCTTCGACCACTCTGTTAGTGCATTTATCCGTGACATATCACTTTGTAACACTTTCTTCAAGTACCATGAATGTAAACTTGACTGATGAAGATTGCTGTTGAATATCACGTGTACGTTCATTTGTCCAGCTACATTTGCATAATTCAAACGAACTTAGAAGTTCATATCATAATGGATGTGAACCTAACCTTGACGCTTTAGTAAGTAAATGTGTGTCGGCCAGCTACTTGACAAAGTAAGCTTTGTCGTAGACATAACAAAGCCATCAGGATTATCTCAAATGCACACTGCAACCTTTCACCATCCTTAAAGAAAATACTCAGTATGACATTGTAAATTCAGATACACATCTTGTACACTGTATATGTATTGAAATGGACGGGTACTTGTTGAACTCACCTAAGATTGCTAGGTGAGTTACCTCTGGAAGAACAGTGGCATTACTGTGGATGCTGTCCAGAGTAAAAGCTGCTGACCATAATAATTATTATCATTACTGTTATTATCATTATTATTGTTATTATTATTATTATTGTTATTATTATTATTATTATTATTACTATTACTATTATAATCATCATCTATCACCTTAAATCATGAATATTCATGTACTATTATTATCAATACATCTTCATCATTATAATAGATTTTATTTTATTTACCCTGCATTTCCCCTTCTTCTCTGTGATCAGTGCACAAACGTGACTCCTCATAACTAGATTTTGAAATATGGCTGTAGGAGGTCAAATGTGATCCGTTTCAGCCGTTGATGTCATTCTTCTTCAAATGCGTGTAAATATTGTCTGAGATATGAAAAATTATATCATGCTTTACGATGGAAACATCTAAAGTAGACTGTGCGCATGTAACTAATTATTTCGTTGGATCGTGTGCAATCAAGCTCGTGTATATCAAAAAAAGAGTGTGTGCTGTTTTCTACGTTTCTAGATCGGAGTGATCAGATTCATTGTTGTTACAATGTACATGTGCACGTTTTCTTTTGTTCAGAGTAATACATTGTATTGTAATGAATGAAGTATTCACCTGGATTATTACTCACAAACTGGAATTACATTTAGTTATTATTTCATGTACGTTCTCATTGCACCAAATATTATCAAGAGAGATATTGTCTGTGGAAACGTGTTGGCAAGTGATGCTTTGTGAGCGTCTCTTAAAATGCGTCAGTTCATTGAAACTGATGTCAGTTAGCATGTGAACAAAGAAAACTGAATTCGTTGGATTACACTGTGCACCAGCGAGGATGTTACCTCTTTGATTTCAGATTTCAATGAATATAGACTAAACAAGACATGAAGATTTATCATATATCATGGTATCGCTGGGTCATCAAATGACGCTGAAATCAATTCTGAAAGTGTGTGTGAAAATCACAAACTTTTGTCATGTTGGTAAGTCATTGCTCTACTCCAAAGATTGTTTATAAGAGACTCGAGGATTTAGAGATGTCAAGTCGTAATAAGGAGTTCCTCATAATGAGTTACAGGATGCAGTTTGAAAGTCCATTAATTAAAAAGGAAAGAAAATACCAAGATGAACAGTCCATTCTGAAAGCGCTGTGTATTCTCAAAATGTGTGCTTGTGAAGAACGCAGAACATACAATGTATTAACTATTGAAGAGCATTGTAATGTATACATTTTGTTCTGTCATTGTTACTGCTTGAAATTGTATACTGCGTGCTATTATAATGTAAAATGAAATAAACAGATACAATATATGAAAAACAGTCCAGACTATTTTCTTTAGGTGTGTTTATTTGTTTATTTCTTGCTATGGGTTGTTTTTTATTATCATTTGTGTGTGTGTGTCTCCTCAGTTACGCTCAAAATGTGTTTTTTTTTACAAACGTTGGCATCACTCTGGATTGTTCATTTCGTGTTGGTTTGTTTTATTTTTATCTATTAGACACAAATGTACTATAAGATATCAATAAACGTGGCAACAAATTTACTAGTTTACGAGAAGAATTGGCTACTATATATAGAAGCATGAAATTGCTGGTAGCGACTTGCATTGTAAATGTGACTCCTGTTTTTAAGTCTGCATTTCGGAATGCACATGGAGTAATGTTACCTGTAAAGGGAATTGGATACCCAACCGATGTCATTTCTTTGATAGTGAAGCTAGCCGTTTTCCAGATACGAATTTGTGCAGGTACCAGTCAGGACCTGAGGGGGGGGGGGGGGGGGGGGACACACGCATGCGAACACACACACACACACACACACACACACACAGAGGTTTTATTCCCCCTCCCCCCTACGAAAAACGAGAGGGAGACTGAAAAAACCCAAAAGAAAGCACACGACTTCGACTTTCCAAGGATCCCACCCCAGAAGTTCTTCCCATCAAAGTGATGAGGGGGGGGGGGGTGGGGTAGGTAAAGCATTAGAACCCCCCCCCCACCCACACACACATACACACATACACACACACACACACACACACACACACACACACACACACACACACACACGCACACGCACGTACAATCACAAATTAAGCACCTGCTGTAAAGTATAGTGAGCTGGCGCCAAGTGTTGCAGCAATCCACTATTTCATGCAAGTTAACCATTACAACTTACCATGCTTACTGTGCGGGAGAAAAGGCGATGCCAAGCTGCCCTCAATTCACAAGTCCTACATTATAAATTTGGATACCGTTTCCGCTTGTTAGACCTCCTTACGTAACAATCATGTTTTTAAAAACACAATGTACCCTCAGCGCGTTTTGTTACATAGGAAATTGAGTAATACGCATGACAAGTGCACACAGTGTAAGCAGAATTAAGTCCAACTGCGCAAAACATCCTTGATTAGAATGTACAATCAATACAGGATACTGCAGCTGTTTAGTTACAATAGCATTTCCCCTGTCCTGCCCATAAGTGTTACCAATAATTGGTATCACCCACATCGTTTACTCCAGGCAATACTTGTCCATGCTCTTATGTGTGTTATTGTGTTGTAAGAGTTGGCATCTGTGGTTGGCATAAATAATAGTTAACTTAATAACAATTAACTGGCTGACAATGAAACTGCGTCTAAAGAGTTTTCAAAGAAATGACAAATCTTAGCTCTGAATCTATATTCTCAGTTGAACTGATTGTATCAATTGTACTTCTGTAATATCTATCGATTTGCTTTTCTATCTATTTTTTTTCTCTCTCTTTTCTTGTCTATGTTTTCAGTTATTATATGATTATTAAGAACCAGCGTTTAACAAAACATATTGCTCTTCCCTGTTAATCCCTACGCACTCATCAAACTCAAGTACCGTTTACTCATTGGTGTCCCTTTTCTTATCTCAATCAAATCAGTGTACATTGTATATTGTTATATTATTGCTTTCATCTCTATTTCATTTGCGTCCATTGTATCAATTGTCTGTTGTATTTACGTTTAATTGAAAATACTGGTAAACTTAAATGTGATATTCAGTGTCATAAAAGCAAGTTATTAAAGCAGCATACATGTAATCTTTCGCCCACCTCTACACTCTGAGAAAATTAGGTTAAACTTCACGACCTTACGTGTGACACACTGGGAGCACCTTTGCTGATATTATTGTGCATCTTTCAGACCAGAAAGGTACAAAGTTGCACCTTTGAAGGTGCCCATTGGTCTGAAAGGTACAAAGTTGCACCCGTAAGTGTTACAATTGTGCCACACGTGGAGATGCTAAGTTGAACCCGTTTTTATTAGAGTGTAGACTGTCAGTAGGTGGTCATCATTGTATTTTATCAATTTCTCCTTGTGTCATAGTTTATTTGAACTTTGCAAAAAAAAAAAAAATTCTTTTTCTTTAGTTTAGCATGTCAAGCAGATCTGAATATGAAGTTAGGGCCAGTTTTTTTAGGTGCCAGCAAATGCTTCAATTCTTATTTGGGGCTTTTCGATTTTCGATTTTTCCCGATCAACCATCAATGCAAATAGAGGAATGTCACTTTGGACGTTAGCGTGCTGAACAAGTAGAAAGAAACACAGCTCTGCTGACGACATTACAAAATACGACTCCAATATGAATCTGGCTGAATGATTCCCTACCTTACAACGCAATTCCCTATCCACTGTAAATCCTTTTCTACAGATACTACAGTTATCGCATTTTGTGTTACAACAGCTCATTTTATTACCCTTTCTTTGCCAATATGTACAAAAATTTCACACACATACTCAGGAACGAGAAATGAATGTGGCACACCGAGGGTTACTAAAACAAAATGTATTTCTTGAACACACTTTGCCTTCGTGAGAAACATTTTCAATCTGACACACAGTATCAAGTTCACTGGAAAAAAAAAATGTTTCTGCTGCGGTACCATTAACACACAGCGCGGAATTCATTTGGTCTTCGCTAATGCCCTCGATACCATCGACCGCGAAATCCTTCTTTACAAACCGAATCATTATCGTATCAAGCCTATGTATCGTATGCAATTGGGCGAAAATGGAGTTAGAAGTTTCCTGTCGGGCCGATTAAAACTAACATGAGAAAGACTGTACCAAAACGGCTCTGAGGAAACTGTTAGGAACACGACATGCTTACTTCTACGATTTCAAACCTAGGATCCGAAAACGAAATGTAAGGTTTGTATTTCCGAAGATTCTTTGAGGCATCTTCTTTTCATTTTCGGAGTAACGAACCTTCAGAATAATGAATCTTATTTTAATTTTGGGATTAACTAACCTCCAGAATAACGGACCTTATTTCATTTCCGGATTAATAAACGTTCCAAATAACAAACCTTATATTCCAATTTTGTATTAACGAATCTTCGAAATAACAAACCCTCGGAATAACACCACTAATGTTCGGATTAACGAATATCTAAACATAGGGAATTTTTGTGTTTCGTGATGACGAACCTTCGGAAAAATGAACCTTAATTCATTTTCCAATTTACGAACCTTCGAAATAACGAATATCCCCGTACATATATGAGGTGATGGCATTGCTTAGTCATCCATAGTTTCCAAAATCCACTGCCTCGTCTAAACGTGAACCCTTTGTTTGCCTTTACTTCATTATTCTATACCATTTTTAGCTAAATTTTATGATAACTCTCCTTATCTATGACAACTCGAATATGGAATAGCATTTCACATTAGAGATCCTACGGAAAGAGCCAGGCAGTTTCTTTTTGTGAATTAACAAATATAGTTGTGGTGTGGTGTTTCTGGCGTGTCGTGTTTTTGGTGTTGTTGTTGTTGTTGTTGTTGTTGTTGTTGTTGTTTTGGACTTACTGTACTTTTGTATTGAACTGTGTATGTACTGTATTTTGTATTGTTTTTTACGCAGGGCCCCTTTGTAAATCAGTTTTTTTTTTAAACTGAAAGGCCTATCCTCTGAAAAAAAAACCCGGAATGAAATAAATAAAATACAAGTAAAAATGTTTTTCGCATAATTAATGTGGTTGCTACTAATTCACTTTTTCTTGAAAACATAACAGAACTTACAAGTTCGCTACCATGCGTTACTTTTAGGTCTGATTTCGCTGAGACATCTGCCATTTTGTTTGTCAAACTTCGCTCTACTTTTCTGGTGCCAACTTAAGCCTAACATATAGAATTGCAAGTCAACAGTTGTTTACTGCTGACATTTTGACCTTGCATCGTGTAATACATACTGTTTTCCATTATTTTCCATAGGGTACCATAATGGGCTACGTACAAGCTGAGTGATATTTCACAAAGAATTGCATATTATAATGTTTATATGTCGTTTCAGACTTTACGTCCATTTTTATTGACATCATTATTTTGTTAATGCTTTCTTTAGCTGTAAAATTCCACAAATTTCTTGTATTTTTGTTGCAATCGATCGTCCTTTCTGTTTGTCTTAAAACTTTCGATGAACGTAAACTCAGAAATTATGGAGTAGAACATACATGTAACTTTGAACAGGATGTACGAATCTTTGTCAACTTCCTGAGTGTGTACAGCGCTTCCCGGTGAGATGAAAGATATAAGATCATTCCCAAAACATTTAATGTGCCTCTAGCGCAAGGCTAAATGACATATGGTCGCTAAAAGAAGGCAGAAGTACTGTCATGTCGGGCTTGGCATAAGTTATATCCGCAATGAAATGGGAACGACATGTCAAGGAGAGGGATAGCACGAAATGCCCGCCCTAATTACGTAGACACGTCCTACTTTAAAAACATCTGCACGGGCGATATGATAGACAACAACACTGCAAATAAGCGATCTCTTTTCATGGAAATAGGCAACAGTAAATAAGTGTTTGTACTATCCGCATGATACAAAGGCTGTCCGAACATGACCGACTTTTTCCTCCGTCTTTATTACGAAATGTGCTTATCAGATCACATCCCAGGCATACTTAGTTTACTACCGACATTACATGCTTCAAGGAGTGGACAATAATATCCGTTGCCATTGGTTCCCAGTCCCACGTGCGTATTTCTTTTACGTTGCACTCTCCTGTCCCGGCCAATCGTCTCTGTAGGCCTTGACCATTGATTTAGGCTTTGATCTATTCTAGGCATGTGTTCGACGACATTAAATTCTTACTTATTTTCTTTCTTAACTCTTCTTCTTACTTCTTCTTTTTGCGCGTTGTCTGTTCACTCCTTCCCCTATTTCTCTTCCTCGCTGTTTGTACATGTTTTGTAAGGTGATCGCCTTTTTCTCCCTTTATTTTGAATGAGCCCCTCCGGGTTTTTTTCTCAAAATGATATGTGTATTTATTTAATTGTACACAATGAGCATAACGTTATGTTCATTTTTGTATATAATTCAAATGAACGTGCAATTTATTCTTAACATCTGATATTCTCTTTTTTTTATAAAAAAGGTAAAGTTCGAGCTGACTTTATTGCACTGAATAAGAAAGGTGGAAAAGAAATGCTTCCTACCAGTCATAATGATTGTATACAAAATGGATGACAACGTCATGAGTGATTTTGTGACGTCATCAAATAGTGTGAATCACTTTCTTCATTTCCAGACCGACCGACTGGTGCTGCCATGACAGGCAATAACACCAAAGGGACTGGTCACAGAAATGTCCACAGAATAGTCACGAATGCTGCAAAAAATTGCCTGTTTGAATGGCTGAATCATCTTACGTGATGACCTTAGGTTAATTTGATCCTGAGTCACTTGGCGATGACATTTCGTGCGCAGTATAATTCCTGCGTGTTTTGTTTATAGAAAGTTCATAAATAAGATTTGTCTGTAACACAACTTGAAATACTGTAGACCTTATTTTCTTTAATGACAACAAAAATGAAAAAAGAACACCAACAAACAAACAAACAGAATGGTGGGAGATTAGGATCTGCAGTTAAACGAAACACAGTCTCAGAAGGTTTCAAAATTCATCTTCCACCATTTGTTACCCAACTTAAATGGCATCATCACAGCGTTATTTCAAAATTCCTTTTGCATATGTGTCCATTTTAGAGCAAAAATCGTCAATTTATGCACGCACATGGAAACTTTGTGTTACCTTTAATAAGTAGATTATTTTCATCCACAATATATGCGGTTGCAAAGAATGCAAAATGTGGGGAGCTGATGATGTCATCACTTTTTATGGCTTTATTGACCTTATGAATACAAAGTTCCTTTTTTGAAAGGAACAGAAAGAAAATCAGATGTAGGGCCTATCTGACGCACGACATTATTTTGCTGTCAAGAGCAGCATTGACGACTTTGAAGAAATATGGTTTAGTTGCCGAATTATCCACATAAAAAATCTTACGGTTTTTCATAGGTTTTTTAGTGTGCAAAGCAGTGAACCAGTTGTGTGGAGATGACATCGTCGCCTCCAGTAAATTGTGTGCTGTGGTGCGAGTAGGAGCCCTTTATTCAAGTAAACTTAAGAAACTCTGTAATGGTTTCTTTTTTTTTTCTTTTATGTCCGAATGTAATAAAGTTTCAAAAATTCTCTTAGTCATTTATCAATATCAACTTGGACGTGTTGTGAAATTGTGCTCTAGAGATTGTGGTCTATTTCACGGATAAGCGCTCTTAATAGAAGTCTCCTGGAACCGCGTCATTAATCAGACTATACTGGCATGGCAGATGTGACCAGCGTTTTCGCCGAAGTCGTCAGCGGACCAGTGTGTTAATGGAAATGGTCAAACGGTGAGAAAATAAGCTAATCATAGATCGCAATTAATGACGATTTAATGAAACACAAAACAAGGTTACGAAACGCCGACATAACGTCTACACCAGGGAGGTGATCTGGCTATGCGATTGTACACCGTGTCCGCCTATGCTGTCAGAGGATATGACATGCACAAGGATGGGGAGGGGAGCGGTAAAGGGGAAGACTGAAACAAAAACAATAACGATTACAATATTTAGGGCTGTTCGCGTCTGCATTATCCACATCACGACTCTGACTACTGGAAAAATCAGAAGATTATTTGCCCGTATATTCCGAACCAAATACCCACCAAACACCACCACCCAATAACAATGGTCATGACCAACAGCTACATCGGGAGAAACGTGACAAAGCCACGCATCGTCGGCGATCACAGGTATTGTATTACCCTGATCATTCCTCACACTCTCATATCACTATAGACTCATATTTATTATTTCGTGAATTTCCATATTTCTGTATGCAGATGTATTTACGATATGCAGTACTTATGTACATTTATGCATAATTCAAGTACTTTACTTTAAATTTATGTTCAGAATCTCATTCGTTAGGACCACTCTTGCTGTCAAACATTAAACAGTCGCCAACAAGGCCAGGATACTATTGTTTATTGTTCGTTATTTTCCTCTGTCTTGTCATGTTTGCACATGTTCTATATATATATATGATAGATAGATGGATGGATATATCTATCTATATATATATATACATAATCGCTCTGCCACTACTATGTGACATCATAAATTGCCAGTTTTAATCGTTTGTTAATCGGTTAAATGTTTGTTTTTAAAAGGGAGGGATGTTTGCAATGTTTGAAAGAAGCGTTTGATCCTTCTATTCATATGAATAGTCCGACCAGTTAATATCTGCGTTGCTAATTGAAGAGCTTGCTTCCAGAAGGCGCTAAATCCACTGAAGAAATGATAGATTTAGGGCCTTTTGGAAGCAAGCTCTTCAATTATAGTTACAAGACGCGTTGGAGCTATGATAACCAGGATGTTCTATTGGTCTTCTTAGTTTAGGTTGGTTTTCTTGGTTTTTAGTGTCGGTTTCTTATAGACACCAATGAAAGCTAACCTATAAAGATGCAGTGTCATTGACCTCCTTGCCTTGCTACTGATACGCTGATGAATAAAATTGTTAACAGTACTGAATATGATGGCCGTGACATTTTATACTCGTGATACAGTTAATGTCGAGATTAGGTAAGCATGCGACATGAATCGTCCAGATTTTATGGCGTAAAATTTACAAAACTGGAAAAGTGAAAAAAAATTAACATAAAACATTTTAAAGAGCATAGTGTCAAATACATAATTACTGAGGTACTGTAAACAACGTTCACTCAGTCTCATCAACGTCTCCTTTGGCATGATGATGCAACCGTATTTGGGTGTGCCATCAACGACCTCTTTGGCACGGGATGGAAGCATCATTCAGTGGACCCTGCATACTATACGTCTTTCGTGGACCCTGCAGCGGGACCTAATCCGTGTGGCAGAAATAACCTCGTGACATGTGTATTTGGTGTCCTTTAATGCCGAATGCGGCGATAAGCAGCTTTTCTGGAATTTTCCCCACGAACGCGTCAGGTCTACAATTGAAAAACGATAATCACTCGTGCAGGAGTCATCTTTACACGATTTATTTATTGTAAGACTGCAGTGAGCCAGAAACCAGACGATTTAGGTGGATAACCAGGCAAAGAAGGAAATCTGGAATAGGAAATCTTGGTAGTGCTCAGGAAATTATGTAGAATGTTTTCAAACACTCGTTAAGATTACCTCCAGTGTATGAGAATACCTGGATAAGAGAATTCGTAAGCGGAGCTATGGGGGGGGGGGGGGGAGTGAACTATAGATAGAGCCCCACCTACGTGTCTCTAAGAATTACATTTATCTATGTGTAAAGAAAGAAATTGTGAAAGAATACTTTCGTACACGTTTCTTTTTACACGTTTGGTGTACCCCACTGAAGAAACCGCCAAGCAGTGGTTTGTATGCAATGGGTGATGGATATAATCATGAGACTCCTTTGGATGTAAACTGACAGTCTGATCGTCTATGATAGATATGATATGTACTTAAAGGTCTATGGTGGAAAAAGAACTGATTATTTGTCTCTGCCTTTACACATGAAGGAAAGTTTTCAAGGAAAAACAAATAGACAAGCTAACAAACAAAGAACAAAACCAACTAGATCTTACTAACATCCACAGCAAATAACTAAGATTCCAATGAACAAAGCCACAGATAACAGATACATTTGGGGTTCAGAAGATCTAAAGATATCAGTGATTACTGAGATTATTATACATTAATCGAGTCTCAAAAACTCGGGAGAGAAATATTGGTTATACCGCCTATACTCCATGAACTGCACAGGGAAAAAGTTAAATTATTTCTCTCCACTGCTAGAGACATTAACAAACTTTAACAATATATCTTTTTTTTTTTCATTGTGTTGCACAAATTCAGATAAAGGAATAATAGAAATTGTATCACACACTTTCTTATTTCGACTTTCCATTATAAAGTTTGCACATCGTCAAAACGTGAAGCAGCTGAATGCAAGGTCGCAGAGGTCTGTGGAGCATTGAATTGCCCCTGGGCTGGCGGCCTGGATATTGTCAGTAACGATGTCATGTTCAGCTGCTTTACTTCCGATTTCGCAACTTCTGGAGAAGTAAATATAAATCCGTTTTAGAACGTTGTGAGATAATTATTATGTAACTGAACTAAAAGCAGGAGAAAACGATCGGTATTCAATCGAGATATGATGATGTTATCATTATCGTCACCCCAAGGGAAATATCCCTTATAGGCCTTCGTGCATGTTATTTTGCTGTTAGTTCTAGAAGTTTTCTCGATGTCTTTGCAACCACTTCATCTGAGGAAACCATATTTCAATATTATTGGTCTACTCTGTTTGTGTGTCCTTTTGTTGGCAAGCATTAGGGCACCGAGGGCGGTGAGTTGGCTCAGTCGGTAGCGCGTAGCTGCCTCACGATCCTAAGGACCCGGGTTCGAACCCAAGCCTGGACTGAGTAATGTTGTGTGTAATCATACCGTCCCCTCTAGCAAGAGGCAGAGCACTCTGTCCCTCGGATAGGACGTAAAATGGAGGTCCCGTGTGTGAGAGAGTCACAACTCATGCACGTAAAAGATCCCGCTTCATTCATTCATCGCAAAGAGCAGGGTGTTCAACCCGGTGAAGTGGTCCCGCTTCACATCCAACTGGACCCCATGCATGCATGCCATGGGAGACCAGCTTTGCGTAACTGAATGTGGGCTATCGTATCCAGCCATCTTTTCAGATGGAAATATGAACAAACAAACAAACAAACGTCAATCGATCAATCACTATTTACGATTATTTAATGTTGTCGAATACGTTAGTTCGCATTACTGTGGATTATTGCCATTGGTACTATTATTAGGCCTATGTCACTCTAATCTGAAATAATAATTATATAGTAAATGACAAGCATGGCAAATTGAGTCATGGGATCGATAACCATTCTGTTCTAAAAACCATTAGGCGGTATCAATCCTATAGCTTTGTCTGATATCAATTGCGAGGTATTCGGATTCTTGCATTGTATGTGAAGGGAACCATTGCCTGTTACTGAGGCAAAATGTGGATAGGCGTGAGACTGCGACTTCTAGAATGATGATGAAATGGTAAGGTGCACTGCTCTCACGGAAACATGCTCGACCTCACTGCTGCCTCGTATAATAATAATAATGATCTAACAGGAGGAGACGAGACAGGTTTTGAAGTCAGAATAGGGCTTCTTTCCTTTACCTGCAGCATTCCTTGCCGGCAGAACGCCCCGTAAACATGTTTGAACATTAAAGACACCGCCTTGTACTATTCCTCTAACATTTTCACGAGGGATACGCATCTTCCTAGAAGACCTAACAGGTTATTTCGAGGCCCAAAGAAGGTTCAAGATCCCTTTTATTTGTCTAATGGCCCTCGGGTCTTACCAAAGAGTGACCACGCATTTCCTTTTCCTACTGAATGTACTAAATCGTGCATGTGCCAAGTCAATATTTTTGTGGGTGGCAAATGCCTCACACACAGGCAACATTTTTGAGCTTTTGCCATTTAAGACAGACTGCGGTGTCTTCATGCTTGCCGTAACAAGATGATGCAGACCGGGTTTCGTCTAATCCGATACATGTGATGATCACAAAAACACAATCTATTGTGCCACAAATGTGATTCCCCTCAGAATGAAAAACAAAAGTGCAATGACTTGTCAGAGGAATCAATTACTCTATTTCACAGAGATGTTGCACCTGCACGACTATTTACTAGAACTTCCGCCACATCATGATCCTTCTTCTTCACATAATCTAACCATGCTCCCCCACCCCACCTCCACCCCTCGTTATAGTTATAGAACACATTGAACTTAGTACTCTGTGTGTGATTTGAATGCATTAAGGAAGGACCAAACAAACATACGTGGTCTGGTTTATAAGCAATGGGATAAAGGAAACCATGGATGATTACACAAGGTTACACAGATTGATAGGTTTTTCAAAGACTGAAGAAGAGGATGCGAGATTTCAAGCATATTCCCCCTTCTGAGAAACCGTAGTTACACACATGCCTGTTATTGGAATTTGGCAATCAATGTCTGCGTATATTTGTGTATGTTATCGCAATACTTATGATTACGGTAGCACTTTCACCACAATAATATTGCGATTACATACAGACATAGGCATTTGTCATACAGGAAGTAAAGAGTTGACTGGAATTCCTCTATGACATAATGACTCGATTCTTGTCTTAAAAATTTCCTTTTACTCTACGTAACAACCTTGAATATCATCATTCATTTTGTAACCAAGGAGGTAATCGCCTTTACTACCTTCTTGTCATGCTTGTAACAAATAATATTCCATGCATCATTATGTGTCAGTTAAAAAATGCCAATTATTTTATCTGAATATCAGAAGTGTCAGTTAAACAAAATAGACTTATATAACAAAACTCCTCCAATAGGGTGTTATACAGGAGTTTTCGTGACAAAGGAGATAAAGATCGATCAGATGGTCGAAAGTCGATATGCGATGGAACTTTCCTCAAAAGGATGAGCCGTAGCTCTACTGCGTGGTGTAGAAACAAAATTGTCCGAACAGTACTATGATTACCTTGGGTATATCTATTTTTGGTAAGAGCCTTTTGTAGTATAATGCGCCCATTGCTAGTAAGATGCTCCAATAGTCGATGACAAAAGCTGTGTACAGCAAGAGTACGATGCCACTCGATCACTTTCCACTGTCGCGTTGCATCCACCTTCACAGGAGAATTTTAATACCACGTTCAAATTAGCTTTATTGAAGTGATGCTAAAAATTTACCGAACAGAAAAATAGATGTTGCAGCGACCTTAAGAATTTAAGAAGCTTTAAATTTTCTATTCATTAAAGAATCAGTGATATTAGTAATCATAAGTGACGGTACAGTCGCCTCACAAATTTCTCGTTGAATTTCGCACGAATCTTTTTCATAAGTCCATATTTTTGTGGCATGAAAGTTTAATGTATAAATATTATGTATTCTGCATATGAAATAGTGGGAGTCTAGTAGTAACATTAGGTCCTAAACTATAATGACAATGAATTTCAGGGAGAGGTTTCAGTTGGTCATGTTCATCGACCAAAAACCTGATTCCAGCAATGCATTTCTGTATGAGCCAACCGAAGAGTTGTAACAGACATCATCGAATCTTCCAGTTTATTCCCGTTCTGTGAAAACATGTGACACTCTTAATTCCGATAACTTCCTTTTTCATGAAAGGCGTAATTACTATAAAACTGTCATGATCCTGTTCTTCAAACTTGACCCCAATTATTTGAAAACAACTTGAACATGGTGTAGACATGTGTTTTCATATTCTTGCCTTCCCCTATTTCCATTCTTGAAATCTTTTTCCCTTACAAGAAAAGATAGCGTCTGCCTTTTCAGCGGTTTCGCTTTTCGTGAGATGAAAACTTTCAAACATCCAAACCATGATATTTGATTTCTTTTTTGTCTGTAATAAAGGAATGGTTGTTGAGAGAAATGCGGCCAATGTACTTCGTGGAGTCTGATATAACGTGTCATGGAAACTTTAAAGAGATCCAAAATATGTGTTTTTATGACTGCATAATATACTTAGTAGTGGGTAATGTGATGTCTGATTACAAACAAAACTCTGAGCACTGTGAATTGCCTTTTAGAAGCCATCCATATTGTATAGGTACCACATATCACAGGCTCAATGCATTTAGTTAGCCATCAGTATTATTGAATTATCCCCTTATTTGGAGACATGTTTTTATCATTATTAAAGTATGATGAAGATATAACATAAATCTTCGGTATTTGTTTTTGTTTTTGTGTTGCCTTATGTGTCAAAGTCATTATAGAGGTGTAGGGTGTAATGCCCATATTAAGGCATATTTTTCAAAAAAAAAGGGAAATATTTGCATCTTTTTCTGAATACTATTATGCTTTTTATCAAAATTCCCCCACACTATCATTTATTCCCCATTTCCCCCATATGGCTGGAAATAGTGCTATAATATTGTTGTTTTGTTTTTCGGCGGTTTGCTATGAAAAGTGATGCCATGATTATGATTTTCTTCGAAATCCTTTAGGAGTGGGACATTATCGATTTATTCATATTGTTGTTGTTGTTGTTGTTGTTGTTGCTTCCATGCGGTTGGTTGACAGATACCAGGCACTTATTTTTACGTAATTCTGCTCTTTGCCTTTTGTTTCTCTGTTTCTGCATTCCCGCCCCCCCTCCCCCCTCCCCCCTCCCCCCCTTCCCCCCCTCCCCCCCCTCCCCCCCCCCCCACCCCCCAAGGAGCCCGGTCAATCAGCCGCGCCTTCATTAGCAATCAGGTCTGGGTGAGTCAGATTGACGGATTGCGATGGACGCGAGAAGGTCCGCGGACTGGAACCTCGAAATTTCTCACTCTCGACACGTTGAGTGTGAGAGAGAGACACCCTGGCTCATCCCTCGTTTAATTACATGCCTAATCAACCGCCTGGGCAATCAAGCTGCTTCAGTGTACACATCTCTACCTGTCTAGTATTTGCTGCGTGCTTACGGTCTTGTGATGGGTTGGGCCCACCTAGGGATCTCGGCAAAAGGTTGGGTAGTTTCTGAAAGAATTCGGCAAAAGACGATGGCTTGTCTTGATTATTCTCTAATTACCGATTCACGTTACTTCATTTCACAACGGGCAGGCGCATTTACCTGCCATTGTACTTTCTCGCACGTTGTCAGACGATATGCATACAAACATGGAGCTACACGTAGCTCCTTGATACAAATAAGTGCATCACACTGCACTGAAACAGAAGAGATGGGGAATGGGTGAAGCGGAAACTTGTTTCCGGTTCCGGTCCAACGTATTTTGGAAGCTTTTCAGTCCTACTAGATTTGCTCTGCATTTAACCCCATTTCCACCACCTGTGGCTTGCTGAATCACTGGACAAGGGGATAACAGTCGTCGGTGGCCGATGATGTAATTTCACCCAAGTCGTATGATGAGGCACCAGTGCATCATAAATTGAATCTCTGGTGATTTATCATATTCCCACACAATGAGATCGCTCCAGTAATATATTCAAAGTAATGTATGCAAACTGGATTCTAGGCATTGAAAATTGTTTTTGGGGTACAGGTTACTAGAATAGTTCGTCACTGGCCAAGGACGGAAGAAACGCCCACATCTCTCGATATGTAAATAAATCGGTCTATTCTATAGGATATTGTGTCAATCGCTTGACACCCGCCAAGGCTGCAGAAAGTTATAGAATTTAAATGATCGGATTGCACTTATCTACTTCTTCCGCTGAGCCCGACGCGATTCTAGCACCCTAAGTGCTGTCAAGTGCAGACGACATTTCTCGCACCTGTATTTGTTTTCTGTTGTATTACCGCATCATTTGAAACAACGCAATCTCGAGATACAGTCTACTATATCCATAATAATCATCGACCTGATCAATGGACAGTTAGCAGAACACAGTTATGTAAAAAACAACAACAACAACAAACTGAACAAACAACAACAACAAACTGTTGTATTTGTTTATGATAAATGGGTAGCTCGTTATCTGTTTGTCTTTAATTGTGAAGACGAAAAGATTTTGTCTTAAAATATTGTGTACAAACATAAGGCTGTCTTTATTATGTCTAATTGCGTCATCGACAACACGTAATTTACACAACAAGAACAGCAATGACTGGTGGAACACAACCTTTAATACTCTAAATTCCTCTACCGCCCCCCCCCCCGTCTTTCTCTCTCTTACTCCAGTTCTCTTCATTTCTTTATGTCCTATACAAGGTTGCTTATTTTCGTCCTTCTACAGTGTTCAAACGAAGAGAGACATACTTAGAGAAAATAAAGAGACTTATATACAGGTAACGACGTGCTTTATTCCGATACAGGCGGCGACGACTTTCGTTGTTGTATGGCCAGCTCTACTTTCTGTAATTCCCTGGTCAGTTAATCCATTGTAATGTGCCATCACACCAGCGAATTGGGTAGTCTTCTATCGCAATAATGATCTGTAGATGAATGGCTTCACAAATAGTCAAGGATGGGTAACAGTTTTTCTTCTCGAGCGAGAGACCAATTGTCCCCATTGTGTTAGTGTATGAACTCTGACACCAATTTAGTCTCTACAAAGGGCGACTACATAAAAGAGTGCAGTATTCTTTCCCTAACACAAATTGGGTGGGATGGGGTCGAAATCATCAGGGATGCAGAACCTAGCTATGCCTCTCTTGGATGCTCAAACGCTTTATGGCGTAAGCCGAGTTGCGAGGTAACAAACTTGATGGAATGGAATTGGGAAGTCTCTCGAATAGTCACCTGGCAATACTAGTATCAAAACAAGCAAACAAACAAACAAAAAGCAGAAAGCCTGTTGTGTTATCAGCATCAGTACCAGTATGTTATTTGGGTCCCTACATGGATTTCCAGGGCACAACAATATTGTGGGCCGTATAACATGAGCCCTTGACATTGATTCTATGTTGACAAGACAAATGGCAAAACCTGGAACAAGAAATACCAAAAGTATAAGAAGGACCAACAATTTTTGTCAAAGTCATCCTTATATAAACAGTTGTAATTACACGCTATATTTGTTGTTGTAATGGGAGCGGAGCGATTGATTGAGTTTTTAGTATAGATAATGAAGATATAAAAATAATTGTCATGATAATATCATATCAATATTCACTGTGATAACATATAAATGATGATTATTTTTACAGCTCTCATGACCATTATCAGTATCACTATCATTTGTGTGTGTGTATGTGCCACAATCAGAGTAAACACTTAACATTCTGGCTTCTAAAATCTTATCTTAAACAATCAACATTTGTAGTGAAAAATTTCCATCCATTCATGTTATTTATACCTCTTTTCGCAAGGCCAGGTGGTTTGTATACTATGCATAGGCAACGCTGACTCAGATGTCAGAGGCTTTTGATATCTAATAAACATTAAACAGATGCAACAAACAAACAAACGAGTTAACGAGCATCCAAAACATCCCTCCGAATGAGTCTGACATAAGTCGCGTGGCGTACAGCTGTGTTTAAACGAGCAGGTATACACGTGTTGAGAACTTTCCCCCCTCATTCTTCTTTATGCACATAATAATGCTACAACTAACATGATTCCTGAAGTAACATTACAAGAAAAGCGTTCTAAGGTTCGACTGGACGTTTCAAAAAAACCGAAACGAAATGAAATGTTCTATATTTCATTTCGCTCTCTTTATTCAGTTTTATGTCACTTTGCTTCATTTTGGTTCAAAATTCCAACATGAAAAAGCATGTTCTTAAAGCGCGGTTTGAAATGGTGATAACATCGAGAAACATTAGAAAAGTGTTAATGAGAAATATTCATTAGATTTTCATTTGCATGGGATATCGACTATAGATACAAAGGGGGCAAATATAACGTAACAGGGATGTTACAACTTAGAATAACACAATTTTCAAGTTCATTTTCCTGAAAGTGTGTGTCGATGTGGCGACATAGCCTACATCGTCTTGCTAAGTCGACTTCTAAATAAATAAATGTCGACATGGCGACGTAGATTGTATTATCTCACTAAGTCGACTTCCCGAAAAGTATGTAATGTACGCCATTGCACCATCATTGTCCACATACACTTTGGGGGAGCTTGACGTGGCGTGATAATCCATGTCGCCATGTCGACTTATCAAAGTTGATAAGTTGACGTGATAAGTTACATATCTTGACATGTCGACATGATATGAATGTTGGACGACTTGACAAGACATGAAGCATCTCACCATGTCGTCAAGTAGAATGACACTTCAAAAGCTTCCGTTACAACCCAAGCAGAAACGAACAATGTCATATCACCGCCACCACCAACAACAACAACAGAAACCCAGTATAATGATCGTTGGCAACTCAAATATCTAGGATTTCTCCCCTCCTCCACCTCTCCCGTGGTCGTGCAAACCTTGTTAAATTTCACTTGACAAATAAGTAAACGTTCTAGCCAACGGGGTTAAAAGTTTTCATGGACAGAGAATCAGGGTCATTTTACTAGTTCTCTCAGTGCCTACCCTTGCAAAGAAATGCCTGAAGTTATTCAAAAGAACATTGCTGCTTGAAGTAATCCCATCATGTGCAGTTATGTTGACGATTGCTTTCGAACAATCTGTCCTATTCATCATGCTCGTCAGGCATGGGTTCGCTTCTCCACCCCCCCCCCCCTTTACCTCTCTATCTCTAAGCTCTCATTCTATTCGTCCCTATACTTGTCTGAAACTGCCATACATTTGCTTCGATACGTGTACGCCTTACCCCAAAAAACAACAACAACCAAACAACAACAACAACAAACAAACAGAAGAGTAAATAGCACTTGTGTCACCAAGTAGATACAGCCACTTGCGACTTATCTCTGTTAGTACATACAGACTATCTTTACGCATTTAAGAACGCACAAGGATATTATATACAGCTTGATATCTGATTATGAAGCCTACATAATATACACACATATCTAATGAATTGTTGGTTGCCTAATAAGTCTCCAGCCAAACTGCCTACCCCTTTTCTAAGCCTTCAAGCTCAATCAACAACAACAGAAAAAGCTACCATGTGAACATTAAACACCTGAGACTGTAATCATTAATACTAGTTGAACAATTGAAGGTATTACTTACGTCTCTGTCTACAAAGTAAGTGCATTAATGTTCACCGGACAACCTCGGCGGTTGTAACGGGATTATCGGGTATTATTATAAAGGCCTGCAGAAAAAAAGGAAAAAAGATAGAAATGAAACAACCGCAAGAAGATTTTCTCCCAGGCCAGTTAACATTGGTTCCATATAGGTTCCCCTATCCGAAATTATGTCCACATGCCAAAGAATGTATTACAAAAAATCACAGTATATCTATTCAACTCTCTTGCGTGTGGTTTTTTTTTTCTCCCATTAAAAAAAAAAAGATTGCAGTGTTCTTAAAATGTGTAGCTGCTTTATTTGGTAGAAGGTGGAAAAATATATTGAGAATAAGCATAGTTTCATCGCGTGACTAACTTTGACGCTTGTATTTATATGCACGCTTTGACCTTGTTTCTTCGAATAAGATGACAATGGCATGTTGTACTGTTCTGTAAAACATGGCATTGATCTGGAATGTCACACAATGTGTGTTACCACGGTGTTTCTCACCATCTTCTTGGCTTGTAATGGCTCTTAACATGACTGCGATGAAACAAAATGATCTGTGATTAATAGCCACCTGCAAACACACCGTGGGAACAAAGATCGAGATATCTAAATCAGAACATATATCGGCAATATTACGCACCATACTTGAATGACTTATTGCCACCCCCCCCCCCCCATAAACTGAGTGATATAGATCTCTTGTTTAGGCATCATGTTCCTTGTATAGGTCCTCTGGCCTCTAAAACTCCATTTGTAAGACCTCCCTTTGAATATGACGACATGCACGCTGTGATTTTCTTTGGTTTGCGCTGAATACAGTACTCTTCAAGGGTATTTGCGCGAGCCCAATTGAAAGAAAATCACCTGCAACTGCATGCTCAGCATGTCTCAACCCGATCACGGTGCGTGCGACTGTATCATAACAACGCATGTTCCACTGCATGCAGAACACTTCTGGACCAATATGCTACTATTTTGCCGTATGAATATAATGTAATATGTTGCTCACTTAATAAAACACATTTATAGAGATAATAAATTGTGATAGATATCATTCAACAATGTCATAAATTATAATGCTATTCTTTCGACTATCATCATCATTATAGGCACAATCGTCATTACTATAACAACGATAAGAACTATTACTGATAATATTGATCATTATTGTGTCTTTTCCATTTCTCTCAGTTCTTACAAAAACAAAAGCACAATTTCCTCCGAGTACATCATACAAAATAAGTTAACACATGGCGTTTGAACAGCTTGGTCAAAACTGCATCAGAAACAACAACAAAAAAGTACTGGTATCACGTATATCATATATACCCAGTAAATATATTCAATAGCATCTCGAAGCAATGTATCCAGAATGCCTTGCTTTATATATTCTCACTGATTATAAAACTGTACTCACATGTAAGTCTGTCAGTGCATCAACATAATTTCATCACGTGTCAGAATTCGTGAAAAAAAAAATGAACTAATGTCATTCATCTTAATCGTTTTTCATCCCAAAATGAAATCAAGGCAAGGTGGGAATAAATTCCCCAAAAATAATTATCTCATTTAGATTTAAACTTACATTCAAGAAATACAAATCAGATTTCAGTTCACCATTGCTTCCTGGTATATGTTTCAACTTGTATACTTTTTCCAGATACATAATATATATCATTCACTGACCTTCAACTCAGTCAATTATAACATATCAGATTTCCATCATACAAATTAGTATTAACGAATTGAAATTGTTGTATCTGTTCAAACTTGCCAAAATCGACTTAAAAACTGTGTCGGTGACACTTTGGCAATACAATGAACCGTAATATTAATTTCTCGTGAAAAATACTAGTTACAAATTTAAGATATTGCTTCTAGTTTATATCCTCTCCTTATGTCAGAACTTTTGATTAACCCCCCCCCCCAAAAAAAAGGAAAAAAAAAGAAAAAGAAAATCTCTGTGCTTTAATCTTTTATGTGGTTAGAGTACGGATTGGCACAGGAAACCCCATAACATTGTATACTGTCCAATATCCCTTACCCACTTAAATTCCTCATTTTTAAAACACCTTGCTCTTAACAATCCAACACAATGTTTCCTTTTTCTCTTTAACGCCCCTGACAACAACAACAAAAAATCAATCTCCAACTCGTCTTATCAACCATGAATCCATCTTAATGCATTGGTAAAAGTGATGTCATATACATGATGTGCATAACTTCAGAAAAATAAAAATATTTTCTCTATCATCGTCAAATCTCTTCGTTTCCACCAATGTAAAATTTTTATCTCGCTTATAATAACTTTATAATAACTTTGTTAAACCATCATTTTATTTACAAAAAAAGAGATCATCCCTTTAACTGTTCTTGACATTCACCGTTCATTAAACATTGTTAAATAATCTCCCTTTTATACTGATTTCTGGATTGTCCTAGGAAATTACGAACAGTCGAAACTGCAGTGTCATATACCTGTAGTTTATTACCTGCACTGTATTCAAGAATAACTAATTCTTTTGTTGATGAAATTAGTTTCATTGCAGGAAAACGTCCCATATGAATAAAACTTCACTGTTAATCCACTTCCAACATCAGCAGCCGCGAAGTGCAGACCGCAGTGCGTCTCCTTCTCCCCGGAGAACCAGAGCCTTAATGCGGCACTGCGGAGAACTGGCAAAGCACGCCGTCAGCGAGGGCACCAAAGCTGTCACCAAGAACACAACATCAAAGTAGATGTTCACAGTCGCCTAAGACTAAAATTCCTTCAAATGATTTTCTCCACTCTCATAACACAGATGGTCGGGAGCCAGTCTTAATAATTTTATAAACATAAATGCAATATTACCTTAACTGTCTTTTGTATACTCTCTTCAGATTGCTTCACAAATACAATTTTGAAGCTTTTCTTCTTCAATCTTCTATTCCTTTTTCGGAAACATCATGTACTCTTCATTTCATCTCTCTCATCAATTGTTCGAACAAAAAAAAAATGCGTACAGTTTCACAATTTCACCGTGTTATCGTTTATTCTAGATTATATTGGTGTAGTACCGATTAATAATGACTATGATGATCGTAATAATCAGCAATGAAACAAGATGTATTATTTTACGTTACTATGTAACATGCAATATACTGTTATATCGTTGTTTGTAACAAAGTGAAAATAAAGTTTTAATTTGAATTTGAATTTGAGTTAATGTATACTGTTTAGAAATGAAAATGAATGAATGAATGAATTTAATGAATGAATGAATGAATGAATGAATGAATGAATGAATGAATGAATGAATGAATGAATGAATGAATGAATGGATGGATGAATGAGAGAAAATGTAGCATGAGTGACAGTTCTCGAAATCGTGGAGGCACCGGTCAAACGCTCCATGTTCCAGACAGCAAACTTTCATGACTGCGGATTTGGTGACATACGATTCAAGATTGGACAAGAGCCAACGCAAACAAGAATAGCCCATATACTCAACTTCCGTCTATTCACAGCTAAATACACACCCCAGAACTAAATCTGACTACAAAATGAGCACGCATCTAAGGCATGTTGTCTTAATGATTGTATTCAGAGTGACCCTATCACCACACAAGTAATCAATGATCATTAGAAAATATCCATCTGTGACAAAATCAATGCTGGGAGTGACGTCACCAATGCGAGCCAGTTACTGTCAAGGCATTGGAGTGCCACCACGCCTGAAGGTCTTTTGTTTAGATTAAAAAAGTGATGATACATCCAGCGTAACAGACTCAGACGGTGATTTTTTTTTTTTTTTTGCATAAAATGCAGTAAATTATTATTCATGATGATTTTGAAATTAGTGAGCCTATGTACAATGTCCACATTTTGGTGAGATTGTGCCACCGATATCGTGGCAATTGATTTCTTTCCGATGGATGATCCGAATTTGTCGGGGGAAAAGAGAAGAAATAATATTGTGGAAGATTTCAAAGACTTAAACAAGTGTCTGTATAAGCTCTGATGAGCTCATGCACTTATCATTGGATTCTGCATTGCAAAAGCAAACGGGCACATTGAAAACGCAGCTCCACTCAGTTTACATACTTTTGATGCTGGACTTGAGATGCGTAGCTGCCCCTAATAATACATCCGACCATCATGGGCGTGTGGCTGTTCTGGGGATTAGCGTAGGTGTAGATTCCTTTTCAAAAGTACATGATGTGGGGCAATAGTTCTCATTAATTCGGACACTATCAAGCACGAAGGATTAGCAACCTCTGCAGCCCTATCGATCTCTTTGTCACAGATGACCCCTGCAATAAGCAACAGACCCGTGACGATGGGCTTAGCCCATTCTCCCGAGTCCGCTTCTCTCGTTGCTTCGATTTTATTGACTTGTATCTCATAAGCAAGAATGTGACAATGGGCGGATTATAGCTAGATGGCAGAAATGCACAATAAATTCCGATGGATGATCGCCCGTTCTAAATTAAGAAACCCAAAACAGCAGCAAATTATTTCTGTTGTGCAATTTCTTAGTCTTTCTTAATTGACCTTACTTTTTAAAGACAAAATGGTAAAGATTTAATTAAAAACAGTCATTATTTATTTTATCCCTATTTTACGAAAGAGCAACAAACAGGTAACAAAATTGTCCTGGCAACCACATGCTAATATGCAAATCAGAGAAGACGATGATATCTCGACCTCACAAGTTACCCTTTGAGATAAGATACAGTCACTATGTCTGATTTCTACAAGAAGTCACATTAAAATCATGTCTACATCATTCTAATTCCAATAACTCAATAATCATGGAGGAAAGGAGCTATAGATTTTATAGTGGTCACAGTTGGTTACCACGAAGGTCGTTATTCCCAAGATTCGTTTATCCGAAAATAAAAAAGAAAGTTTGTTATTTTTCAATTTTTCGTAATCCGAAAACGAAATAAGGTTGGCAAATAAGGGTCGTTACTATACGCGTTCCCCCCCCCCTATTTTCGGATTAACTTGACGAGTGATAACGAACCAGAATGACTGCGTCACAATCATGCTCGGATAAACTTATTCTATTTTGGGATCAACATCTGATTTATATAGGTATGCATAATTTGCGTGTTTTGGAAAATCAACCTTCGCGAATAACGAACATGATTTTCTTTTGGTATTAATGAACCTTACAAAAAGAAACAAATTGTAATCTTTCATACAATCCACCAAAACGTGATATATTCAACATGCCTCGTGTTCAAACTAGAAATCGGTGGGTTTGTGTTGTCATCAACACACCTAAATAGAATGATTATGGCTGTGAAAGATGAAACATGTGGAGATTGAAAATGCCCGATCATTATAGAAATCTTAACATTCTGTTTGTCATATTTTGCTCAACCTCTGCAAAACCAACATATTTGGGAACTATTATACCAAACGGAAAGGGGTTGGCCGTTGCACTTTGCATAGTTAGAGCTTTTCTCACACGAGCATGTTTCTTGATTACATTTATAGGCCTATTGTAGGAGAGCGCCGTAGCTCTCGAACAAAGTAACTACGCTGTCATTTAATTAAAAAATAATAATCTTTCCATTAGACGACTGACTCTGTATTTCACTGAGCCCTGAGAGCTTCTTATACACATGTTCGAGAGTGCATCAAACAGATCAAAAGGTGTAAGAATGATTAGACCTCTTATGTGTATCAGGCGCACAGTTAGCTTTCACATCACGTACAAGTATAACCTGAACCAACTGGCATAGCTGGTATACTGACTCGTCACTATGCTGTGTGCTTTGAAGGTATTTGTAATGCCATTGATTAGGATTGGGGAAAGGATTATGAGAAGGTCAAAAAGACGGCAACTGGTTACCCTTGCGTTCAGCTGAAAGAAGCACAGTAATCGATACTAAGTGACGTAGATAAGCTTATTCTAAAAATCAGACGAAGCTTTCAAGGGTAAAGGAATAACACAGATAGTCTTGTCTGCAAAACAAAGCATAGCTGCTTGTATTCAGGCAAAGGACGGCAGTTGACATACTCTTGTTTGATTCAGTTTGGTTTTATTGTTTCATATTTCACATTTAATTACAACTATTTTTTTAAACGCATCAAGAACTAAATTGCATATTGATTATCGAATACAAACAAGTAATGGCAAGGCCTCCATGTGACATGTGAGGAAACTACATAGAAACACTGCTGGTATAAGAAGACGTCGATTCCAGGAAGCCATCGTGAAATCAGTTCTTCCATGAAATACATTTAGAGTTGCAATGATTAACTAATTATGAAGTTTTAAATGTATCCGTTAAAGAAAATAATGTATAAAAATCTACTTATGATATGTATATATATATATATATATATATATATATATATATATATATATATATATATATATATATATATATATATATATACATATATATATATATATATATATATATATATATATATATATATATATATAAGTGAGCAAATGATGTATACATATTATGTATACATCATTTGCTCACTTCTGCCGAAGTGTTTGCCTTTTTTGCCAATTCTATGGTATTTTCCATCATGGACATATTATTTATGTATATTATCAGTGTGTACAGACCATTTCGTAATTACATCTTGTGAAAATTTGGGAAAATGGCTTTTCTTTTTCTCATATGAATACGCACTTCACCTTATATTTTTAAAGCGACATAACGTAAAGGCTTGTCCGACGTAGCAATTTATGGAATTCATGATCGAACAAAGAGTGTGCATGCGTAAACCAGCTGGTGACCAGTGGGAAGCATCCATTTATTGCTCTGCGATAACTGTATTAACAAAATTGTTTTGTCATTTTTTAGCCAAATACTAGGCTGTGTTTGTCAGGTGGTTGTGTTGGCAAGCACTTTTTGTAAAGATTACGTAAATAAGCATTACATGGCAGATGCTCATCTCAGTGAGTTTCAAAACCCATATGTTTGTTAGGCAAATGACCTCTTTTCTGCTCATAAGCAAAACGGAACTACGAAATGAGACTTATACAATGTATATGAGGTGTTTGACCGAAAGGAAGCCGGTAGAACTTGATGGTTCATGTGTGTGTGTGTGTGTGTGTGTGAGATAGAGGTATCACTGCACAGAATTGACACTAAAGAGGCAAGTGTTGACAAAGGCAATTTGCAGAGAGACCACTTCTGGGTGGATTTATAGCTGGTACCCTTTCTGCTAAAAGCACGCCCTCTACTGTCGAGGCGCAACACGGGATACACCCTTGTCCCAGTTACACAAACTACTCTAGTATTACTCTTCTTCGCTTGAGTCATCTTCCCTATTGACTCTGCAATGAGGATTTTCAGCCCCACAGTCATACCCTCCAAAGCAATTTTGATTGCGGAAATTCACATACCACTTACATCAGATATACCAAACCTTCGGGACATCAATCAACCTGCCTTTGAGATCCAATACATTATTATCATGCCATGGTCATCCCCAAAATGACACAAACAATAAATGCACTAGAGAAACTTTTACACTATGATATAAAATAGTGAAAATTAATGCCATCTAAAATACCAAACATTAAACTCACCAAGAGATGCTAACTGTAGTATATTTACACAATTGGGGGGGGGGGGGGGGGGTAGGGGGCATTTCAACAAGCGTTTTTTTAGACAAACTGTTTTAAGCTGCTGAAATCCTTGCATCTGACCGGTTGAGAGCAAATTTGTCAGAAGAAAAAAATAATAAAAAGCTTGAAGAAATTCCCCCAGGTGTAGTACATGGAGTACATCACGATAACGGCTATCAGTTACTGACAGCCCTTTAGTCCTCAATACAATGTAGGGCCTACTACTACAAATAGAATGCCACCAGTGAAATTACAACTGTACCCCAGACCAATGTAATTGTATTGTGCAAAAAGAAAAACAAAATTTGTTCCAACACACCATGGACATAGATGACAAAACCACCCCTCTCAACTGAAGAAAACAATAATCAGCGTATCTCTTCGGCGATATTCTCCAGGGGGCGCTTTCTCCTTTAGCTAGGTTTTGAGATATGCCACTATCTGTGTGTAGCTCCTCGCTGTCATCTGTGTGCTCCCCTGGTCACTAGCTAGCCGCACACCTAAAGAATCATCTGGGCCCCGTTTTATCAAAAGATAAAATCGATTTTAAATTTCCTTACCACACAGGCAGCCATAGACTTACAGTTGAAATCAACTGTATAATCAATTTTAACTCTTCAAAAAACAGGGCCCTGGTAGTGTGGTACTTTCTGACTAATCATTGACTGGGATATCAGGCGACAAAACTGAGGAACCCTGGCCCAGTCCGTCGCGAGCGCAAACATGGTGCACCACGCGGTTGTATGGCGCCATCTCGTGTCAGTAAGGTCCGTAATTGCACACACCTATCACGGAGGTCAAAATGTAGTAGTCGGCGATTATTATCTACATCCCGATTAAGACGTGTTATGAAATTTTAAACAGTAGTTTCAACAATGACGATGATCATACTTTTCATACCTTTTATTTTTCAAATGTGCTAATACAATTTTGAACAGCGATTCAGAATGAGATTGTCTCAATCCTCTAGTTCTGTCCCGCGATCTCTTAATTCATGCATCACATACTAGTAATCAAAAGCAGTCGACGACTCATCATACGTCTATGTTCGTAAAAAAAAAAAAAAGATGATGCCCATGTCTTCTGGATGGCTGAAATCGACTTTCTGTCAACCTAGGAAAAAGTTTAAGGTGAGAACCGTGCTACACCATGTCCCCGACCAGATGTTTCTGAGCAACATATTTCTATTCAAATTCAAATTCAAATGAAATTTATTTCCAGTATCACATTTTTAAAATCACAAATTCAAGGAAAACAAACGAACAATGTATTACAACAACGTTATAAACATTCATGAATATGAAAATGTTTGCTCAAATAATTTGTATTACTGTGAAAGAGAGGCCCACGTAAAAAAAGCTTGGAGAGGTAAGGTCCACTCAATAATTTAAAATTACAATAGAAAACAAGAAAAGGAGCGGAAGCACACACAGAGACACAGATGCTCAGCTGAGAAAGGAAAGGAAAGAAAGAAGGAAAGCTTATTGGAAGCAACAGGGGTCCACAGTACATGCAGAGCTTTTGCCAGACGCTTCCTAACCTGATCATGCGCTCGTAACGGACGTTCGATTTAATCTGCAAATATTTCGAGGAATCATTACCTTCGAACGTATCAGCTTGAATTTGAAACCTCGTCATGAATCTTGGAAAGAGTAACCGTAATCTACGATCTTCCAGGTTAGTCAGGATATGGTTGGTCAGGATATGGCTGTTCTAACTACCATGAATGGCTGCTTGACGACCAAGTACAGCTTTTCTTCCCTGAAATATGCCATCTCCGAACCAACCTCAGAGTCATGCCTCCGGACACGCACGTACTGGCCTAGTCCCAGGGACTTTTCAAATGTTTGTTTTTTCTCGCTTAAGTAATCTAATGCCCATCTAGCTATGGCTACCGCCTCTGCATTCTTGGCTCCTACGTTCCTGGCAGTACACGAGGCTGGACATCGTGGACGATAAAGATATTTGTTTGTTTTTGTTTTTTATTGTTCCATATTCCACATTTCAACAAATAAAATAAACCACAAACATAATAATACAAAAGCATGGATGAATTGTACAGTACAGCATTTAAGATAATTTAACATGTGAAATATGAGGAATCTACGTAGAAGCATTGCTTGTAGGGTGTAGATTCCCAGATGCTGATATGAGATTAATTCTTACTTGATATTTACAATTGAAAGGAATGACAATTATTTGTGAACTGGGGAAATGATATAAACATCGAAGAAGAAAAAAAGACAAAGAAAAGACAACGAAAACAATGTCCGACACAAAACTTTTGGACAGTTGCGTGATCACCCGAGCGTGGTTACAAGTCAGATACAGTGTACAGTAGCAAAAATATAAAATATGCACAAAGAAGGTCCAGGAGATAAGAAATCGCGAGCGAGGTAATCGATAAGTATGAACAGAAAATATCGAGGAGGATTAAAGAATAGCTATAAGTATGAATTCAGAAAAACTAGTTTAAGTTTATGCTTAAATAAATTAAGAGACTGGGATTGAATTATTTCTCTATCCAAATTATTCCAAAATTTAGGTCCTGTAGTAGTTATTGTTTTTAAAGCAGATACGGTCCGTACAGGAGAGAGATGAAAAGAATCTTTTTGTCTCGTAGGGTAAGAATGGACATCAGTATTTTTAACAAACATCGAAGAAAGAACATCGGGGAGACCACTTGACTTTAACTGATACATAAATGATTCGATATTGAAATAATATAATTCCTGGATCTTAAGTGTTCTACTGGAAAAAAAAATAAGGCATTAGTGTGTTCCAGAAATGTAGCGAAGTTAGTTATCCGTATGGCTCTTTTCTGTATCAATGATAAAGAATTAAGTCTAGTTGTACAGCAGTTTCCCCATGCAAGGATTCCATAACCTATAAAGGGCAATTAAAGAGTAGAATACAATGAATGCAGAACATGCTTAGGAAAATACTGCTTTAACTTGTACATAATACCTACATTTTTTGATAATGATTTACGCAGAGAATCAACATGAAATTTCCATGTCAACTTACAATCAATATAAAGACCAAGGAATTTTATATATTCAACCTGATTCAATTCGACGTCGTTTACGAACAACTTGCCCGGTAAAATATTTATTATATTGTTAAAAACCATTAATTTTGTCTTAATCAAATTCAATGACAATTTATTAGTCTCAAATCCACTTGAATACTGAATTTAATTCAGTATCAATGGTATTCAGGAAAACATGAGGGTTTCGATTCGAATAAAAAATGCTGGTGTCATCGGCAAAAGTAGAAAATAGAACAGAGAGGACGAACTGCGAAAATCATTCACATAAAGAATAAACAGTAGAGGACCTAAACGAGATCCTTGCGATACCCCACAAGTTATAGGCTGTGAACTGTGACACATGGCTATTCAAACTAACAAATTGTTCTTCCAGTAAGGTAACTTCTAAACCAATCCAAGGCCCTTCCACGAATCCCATAGTGTTGTAAATTGTATAATAATATTTCATGGTTGATTGTGTCAAAGGCCTTGGAGTAGTCAAGAAAGATAGCTACTGTGTGACACTTGGCGTCGATCGCTTTTGTAATTTTCTCAATCATTAGTAAAATAGCATGAATTGCGGAATACTTTTTGCGAAATCCAAATTGATCATCATCTATTATATTACAGTCGTCTAAGAATCGGAACACACGTGTATACACAATCTTTTCAAGTATATTAGAAAGGGAAGTTAATAACGATATTGGTCGATAATTTCCCAGTTCATCCTCTCAGCCCTTTTTACATATCGGGATAACTTTAGTGACTTTCATCCTAGTAGGCACAACACCATTCATTAATGACAAATTAAATATATTGGCGAGAGGTACAACAATCTCATGTACAATATATTTCAGAAGATAATTAGAAATTCCATCATAGCCAGTACTTTTTTTTAGCTTTGAGATTATTTACGATATCAACAATTTGGGATTATAATGCAGCCATAAAAAAACAAAGATTGATTATTGCGTTGACTTAAATACGTTGAAAACGTTATATCCGTTTCCGGAATAGCATTCGCTAAATTGGGTCCAACATTAACAAAATATGAATTAAACGCTTCAGAGATTCCATTATCATCTCTAAACTCAATATCATTTAAACAAATCTTATGAGTATCCGATTTATTTGGTTTCTTCCGAAGAACATTATTAATAACTTTCCATGTGGATTTAATGTCCTTCTCATGGAGAAGAAACAGCGAAGAAAAATATTTCTTTTTTGCCTCACGCAACACAGAAGTAAGAACATTGCGATACCTAGTATATTTGCTTTTAGCCGCATCAGTTATCTGAGGCTTGAAAATATAAAAAAAGCTCATGTTTCCTATTAATAGACCTCAATAAAGATTTCGATATCTAGGGGGATCGTAGTATCTTTTTATAATTTGATCTAGATTGTGGTCTTATTGGAAAATGAGAAGAGAAAAGAGGGTTGATCAGATCAACAAACTTACTATATGCGTCATTAGACTCACTCGCATAGTGAACCACTGACCACTGACCTTAAATCTTGTAATATTTTGTTCTGCCATAACACGAGATGTAGATTTTTGTTTTTGTCTCAGACATACAGCAAAATATTGGCCCACATTGAAACTTTTACACGCAGTACGTTCGTGACGTTCAAGTCAAACAACTATGTCCTTTCTGAACAGGCTGTATTAAACATCCTGCTATGAATGTCACAAATTGCATAATCTTGACACGGTCTTATCTGTCGTTGAAACGAAGTAAAGAAAGAACCTTTTCCTTTTTCATGATGATGGAAAGATTTTGAATTTTAGAAGGCTGATAACATCCCACGACCACTCTCATTTCAAAGATTTTTTTTTTTTGTCTTTACTCTGGCCAGCCGTATAATGTTGTTTCTCTTAGCTCCATTTATCTTCGAGTCACAAAACACTCTCTTGTATATTCACGTTTGCAATGATGTTTCCATAATCTGTGTTTGGTTTAGTTTGGTTTGGTTTATTTTTGCATTTTTTTTTCTCCAAATATAATAACAAATGAAAACAAAGTGATACAGCGTACGCAAAAAAAAGAAGAACGAGAGTATCACATACAAATCAAAATAAGAAATGTCAATTTCATAAAAACATCCGTCCGTCAAAACATATGAATCAAAGCAACATGCTTAGGCATACTGTATTTATATATGAACAAAGGAGAAATCAATACAGAGGACCGCCATCATTATGAAGCAGAGCTTGACGTGGATGAAGCCCTTTATCTTGAATATACGAATATATTACAACACCGATGAACCTACACATCAAATTCTTAATCTTAACGTTATATACCAAACTCATTTTGCTAAAACAACAGAAAAGAGAAAAAAACAGTGATTTGGTGCTTTTAAAGAAAAAGAGGGAAAAAAAGATTAATCGCTTGCCTAACCATCACGCCAGACACTGATCTATTTCGCTGGCATAATCGTGACGGTTTCAACTAACCGTCGAAAGAACGCTGCAGCGATTTGTTCTAAAATAACGCTGAATTTTCTCCTCGCTCAATACGTTCACTTTTCGTTTCAGTCACTTTGTGCTTGCTGCTCGCCTAAACTGTAATGAATGCATCTAATCAGCTTCAAGACAAAAAAAAAAAAGGAGGAATAGTATGCCGGTTGGCTCCATTTCTCAAAGGCAATACACGTATATGACGTCTGTAGCACAAAACAACATAACACAGAGAATGAAAGTAATCAGTTAGTATTGTTATACAGGAAGAAAAAAGCGATGATTTCGCATGTTACGTTTGCAATAACTACAATGTCGTTCTCATCATCAATGTTATCTTCATTGTGATTATTAAGCTAATATCTTCACCGGTGATGAGTATCAGCTGTGTCGTTCATTTCCTTTTCTTCTTGGCTCTCGACTGTTCCGGTGCTTGACAGTTCGGGACATCACTGAATGACAATCGTTATGACCACATCCATGAAATGTTTGAGGACCCTCTCGGGGCCACATGCGAGAAGTTTGTTAGTTTGTTCGTTTGTTTGTTTGTGTGTTTGTTTGCTTAATTTTTTTCTACATTAATCTTTTTTTATATGAAATACAAATTGAATGCAAATTTCAAAAGCAGAACGACCAAGAATAACAAGTGCAGTGTTTTAACAATACACAAATAGATAAGCATAAACAATTGCTATATCATTGTGTAGTAAACATATGACATGCAAATACCACACACAGTAAGTACTTTTTTTAAAATAAATAACAGAGATAATTGAATGCAGGAGACCATCATCGTGAGCCATGAAGCTTGAAATGGAGGAGTCAGCCCACGAGACCGATACCCACGGGTAATAGACAGCCCACGAGTCATAGAGCCCATGAATTCGACACTACAGTACGTAAAAACAGCCCACAAGTTCGGCATTACAACGCGAGGCTTCATGTGTCGGTCTTGTGGGCCTTGTTTGCTTAGTGTCGAAATCATGGGCTGTGTGACTCCTGCGGCCTCATAAAAGTAATATCCGGTAACGCAACTTTCTTGGGGGAAATTGAGTGATCAGACAGGTTCAGTGCAGAAGCAGGTGTGGGTGCAGAATGCAGATGAATGAAGAAAAACGGAGATTGAAAAATAAAAATCATAAGCTTGCAATGTAATCATATTGTAAATAATTTTAAAGCTAAACAAAGCTCAGGCTATGATGGTATTTCAATGTTTCTTCTTAAACAAATCATTTATGAAGTAGCCGCACCTTTGACCCATGTATTCAATTTGTCTTTAATGACTGGTGTTTTTCCTAGTAAAATGAAAGTTGCCAAGATTATTCCTGTTTTTAAGAAAGGCAGACAGGACGACCTGGGCAATTATAGACCTATATCTCTTTTATCATCATTCTCCAAAGTACTTGAAAAAGTTGTCTACTCCCGAACTATCAAGTTTTTAAATGACCATGATATCTTAGTAGACACTCAATCTGGTTTTCGCAAAAAACATTCGACTACTCACGCTGTTTTGTTGTTAATAGATAAAGTTGTTCAAGCTATCGAAGCTAAATCTCACACTGTTGGAGTTTTTCTGGACCACTCCAAGGCGTTCGACACAATTGATCATGAAACATTACTGTACAAACTGTCTCATTACGGGATTCGTGGCAGCGCCTTGGAGTGGTTCAGAGATTACCTCACAAATCGATCACAATTTGTACACATTAATGATTCTGATTCAAGCACAGCAAATATAACGTGTGGTGTTCCACAAGGCTCCCTTTTGGGACCACTTCTTTTTATTGTGTACATAAATGATTTGCCCAGGTCGTCAGCACTCCTTTCTTTCCTCTTGTTTGTGGACGATTCAAGTCTTTTTTTGACGCACAAAAATCCTACTGAGTTACTTGATATGCTTAACTCTGAGTTGAATCACGTCAATGATTGGATTCAAAGTAACAAACTATCTCTAATATATAAACAAAACTAATTTTATGGTGTTTAGTAATACAATCACTTGTTTACCTGGCTCAATTTCAATCACAGGAGTAAACTTACAACAGACAAATTCAGTTAAATTTCTTGGTCTTTTAATTGATTGTAAATTATCTTGGCAGGAACAAACAAATCATTTATGTAAGTTATTATCAAGAAATTTGGGTGTTATACAGAAGCTTAAGCATGTTTTCCCCACATATATATGACGTACCTTATATTCGACTTTGTTATTGCCGTATCTTCATTATAGCATACTGGCCTGGGGGAATTGTTCCAAAATACGCCTGGAGTCTATCTTTAAAATACAAAAGCGAGCTGTAAGGATTATCAATTGTACCAATTATTTAGCACCGACAAGCCCTCTGTTCAAAAGTAATAACCTCTTAAAGATTTTTGATATATATTCTTACTCCCTTGGGATATTTATGTACCAGTTAACTAAAGACGAATTACCTTATGCTTTCACTCCCATGTTTGTAAAAAATAAAGTTATACATTCCTACCCTACAAGGCAGGAAAATTCATTTCACTTTTCTCCCGTGAGAACTGCATTTGCTCTTAAAACAATAGTACATACAGGTCCAACATTCTGGAATAGCCTTAACTCCGACATTATTGAATCGTTGTCATTGAACTGTTTTAAACGTAAACTAAAAAAATCCCTTGTGCAGGCTTATATCTAATAATACAACATGTAATTTTATTTTAACTCCCTCTTCTTTATCAGATTCGTTGTTTATCATATGTATTCCAAGGTTGCCTTTTGTTTTGTTTTTTACTGAGTCATTTATGTCAAGGCTATTCCTGAATTAATGAATCATTATGTATCATGTGCGTTTTTGCGCATTCTTACAGTTACGTAACTGTGTTGCTCGGGTGACAAGGAGTCTTGTTAACGCGTTACAGGTGGCTACTTTGTATTTCGCTATGCTTTCGTATATTTTATTCCTTTCTTTTGCTCTTTTTGCTCTCTTTTCTTTTACGTCCCTTTCCTTCCTTTCATAGTTTTCGTTTCTGGGTTGTTTAAGAAGACCAACACTTTCATATATACAGGGACCTATACATTACAAGCTTTGCTTTTTAGTAGGTCCCCACATTTCACGTTTGTTAAATTGTCTTCTCTTGTATTTTTTGTAATTTACGACGCTATGTTCAATCGATCGTATCATGTTTGATGTTTTGAAATGTGGAACAATAAAATCAAATCAAATCAAATCAAATCAAATATCACATTTTAACTTAATGAGTGGGAAGCATTATGATTGTATCAAACACCGCTTGAGTGTAGCGTTTAAAGAGTAAATAGTTGAACAAGACTTTTGTCGGGAAGATTAGATGTCAGGACTCGAATGTCTGATAGATTTGAGAATGAAAACGGCTCTATGACTGAGTGAAAGTACTGTCCAGTATCGTCAATAATGTTGACCGGGGTTTTTCCAAAATTACATGTACTTTGTACAAACTCATGAAATCCAGAATGAGGAGATGGCGAAGTGGTTATGGATCATGTGTTTTTCCCCTTCGAACATGTCTTTTGCGTAAAGATGAGTTCTCTCGGTTCTCTTCTTTGCGGTCAATATTGACATGATGCTTTGATAAACCGTACTCTTTGAGCCTTTTTTTTTTCTAATCACACTTTGATAATTCTGTTGTTTCTATCTTATGCTTATTTACTTATTCATTGATTTTATGTATTCATTTATTTACATATAATTCATTTTTAAGTTTGGATAATCTATTGAGTTTCCAGAGGAGCAAACTATTTTGTCTGGTTTAATTCGACTGGATACCACTGCGCAATAACGTAACATCTACGCAAAAATGTAACTGGATTTTTTTTTTTTCACTCATGGGTACCTTATTTGACCAAACGTTTATTCTGATTTGCATTTGAATTGAATTGAATCTTGTATCCGGTATCGTCACACCAAGCAGACGAAGGGTAGAAAGTGCTTCCAGCGCTTTGTTTTTTTTAACGGTGAAGAAGAGGTGAGGCTTGAACATCGCAGAGAAAGCTTACATGTATGATGTCGCATTTCTGTGGTTTGGGCGTCATTATGTCGTAATACCTCTGCGACGAGGTATTCACCTATATTACGAGAGAAGATCGACACGAAAATTGTTTAGTAGTGTGTTAACAATTGCCAAATCGTAAACATATTTTCATCTTCTCTATAAAGTGCTAATTGCAGCATCGCTGACAGTGAAGAGGAAGATTACAGGGGGTCGTCCGACGAGCTCGACACCCACGAGTCACAAGGCCCAGGAGCTCGACACTACAAAAAGATTCGTGAGTCATACACCTACGAGTTATGCAGCCCACAAACTAGAAACCAAGTTAAACGGACCCTAGAGCTAGACATCCAAACACGCCCATGGGCTAAACACTAAGCTAAGAATGCCAACGAGCTCGACACTACGCATAAAAGGTCCACGAGCTGGACACTACGTAAATGGAGCCTCTTAATGAAATGCCGAACTCGCAGGTCTTTTTTCTTTTGCCTAGTGTCGAACTCCAGGGGGGCGTTTCATCAACGAGTTCGTCGGAAGTTTTCACCGACAAATTTGCTATCAGCCATTCAGACGCACGGATTTCAGTAGCTTTTAACAGTTGTCAGTGTAAATCACTGACAAAAAGTTTCATGAAACGGTCCCCTGGACCTTTTGTGCCTAGTGCGAACTGGTGGACATTTTGGCCTTATCTGCCTAGCTTCTAGCTCGTGGACCACACAGCTAGTGGATCTATTTTACTTGATGTCAAGCTCGTGGGCCTTGGTCAAATACTACCTAGCTTGTGAGTATTATGACTCGTGAGCTGTATTAGTCGTGGGCTGTATGACTCATGGATGTTGATCGTGACGTGCACCCAAATGATCCACCTGTGACTGAAAATGATTGCGACACGGGATTTGTGTCGCAGCTTTTTAGTAATTGTCAAATCATAAATATACTCTCATCTTCTCTAAGTAGGCCTACTCATATGGGGTAGAACCATTGCTGATCATGACAAGATCACGAATTACAGGCCCCAACTCGGTCCCCTCGGGAAGTCCACACGGCAACTTCTGCTCAGATGGAGCCGCAATATTTAACTGTTTGAATACGATGTGTTGGAAATGTTAAATGAAAGAAATGCAACTCTCGATCATTCTCCGAAGTGGTAGAGAAAGCGATTAATCGCGGCAAATGCTTACATTAAGTCATTAGTTCAGATAGTAGCTTCGTATCCTGGTTTGTCAAGGCATCAACGGTCCTCATTTAGATGACTTACAAGAAATTTCCCTCTGCATTTCCAACTGTTTTGCGTCAATTGTGGGCTTGACTTCCGAAGCCATCCATTTTTCTATGAAACTGTTAAGAGGTACAGGCAAGGACAGGCAATGACGTGTGTAGTTGTACGTATAGCATACACTGTCTGCAGCCTTCTTGTCACTGCCTGTGGCATGGAGATCAGCAGAGCGGTGAGTGGGCGGTGAGTTGGCTCAGCCAGTAGGTAAGCACTATCTGGGCACCCGTCCCGCTTCATCATGAATATTCATCATCTACATGTATCCGTAATACCGTTGAAATACATATTTTTTTCATTTCCCGGCAGCGTTTTTACATTTCTCGGCAAAACTGAACATTTTTCCATCTCCCGACGAGACGTTTTAACATTCCCCGTTGGTGCAATTTTTCGAGATTTTTACATTTCCCGGCCATACGTTTTGCACGTATCCAGCGTTCTGCCATTTACTAGTACAGTATCTTACTGCGTGATGAATATTCATGATGAAGCGGGACGGGTGCCCAAATAGTGCTTACCCAGCCAGTAGCGCGTCTGCCTCAGACCCAAGCGACCCGGGTTCGAACCCGAGTCTGGACTGAGCATGTTATGTGTAATCATACCGTCCCCTCTAGCGGAGGCAAAACACTCAGTCCCTCGTATAGGACATAAAATGGAGGTTCCGTGTGTGAGAGAGTAACAACTCATGCACGTAAAAAGATCCCGCTTCATTCATTCATCGTAAAGAGCAGGGTGTTTAACCCGGTGAAGTGGTCCCACCTCAAATCCAACTGGACCCCATGGAAGACAAGCTTAGCATAGCTGAATATGGGCTATCCAGCCATCTTCTCAGATGGAAAATGAACAAACAAAAGAGAAAAGTCAAGGGTAATGGTCCATATCACGACTGACAGCAGTGGCAACAAAAACTTGAATGGCATACCACCGGAAGAAATGGCCAGCTTCAAGTACTTGGTAGCAAGTCTTTCCAAAAACAGAAATCCGGCGAACTAAGATTTAATTCCGAAACCGTAGCATTGGCCAGACTGAGCAGGGTGTGGAAGAGCAACATTAAATTTGACAAAATTCCTGCTCTACGCTAGTGATCTGAGTCCTGCTACATATGAATGTGAGATACGGACGCTGATTGCAGAGAAGGAAGGGAGAATCCAGCCATTCGAGACCACGAGTTCCTACAGGAAGCACAAGACCAACAACCATGTGCGGAACCTGGTCACGAGCCTAGTCGGGCCCAATGAGCCCTTACTGGCAACGGCAGATGTTCACGTCACCCGCCACAGCACCCTCACCAATTAAACTATCTTTTACAGGATACTATTGATGGAGGGAGTGGATTAGGAGGGCACAAGAAAAGCTGATTCAAAAATACAAAGGATTGGACCAGGGTGATGATGCCGGAAATAACCGCTGCACCCCCCCCCCCCTCCTCTCCAATGGTCATGAGATATGAGTGATTGAATATTGACGCAAGCAAATAGCTCGTGAGAAATTTGAAACCACAAGACTAAGACGAATATATGCCATGAATATTGTTGTAAATGATATGATAGAGATAGATAGAAAGCCTTCATATAGAAAACGATGATAAGAACCATAAAAGATAATTGGACGAGAGTGATAATATTTGAAAAATCGTGGGAGTATAAAAAGTAATGTTAATAGAATACACGAAGAGTTAAAAAAAAATCGCCAGCAATCTAATACCGTGTTGACCCTCAGTTGTAAACTGTTCCATTAGAAAGGCCGGCATTTTCATCATGGGAAAAGATCAAGTTGATTCGGAAGCGAACTCGCATTCAGGCGGTAGATGTTCGTGTGACAGGTCACAATGAACGTCAGATGAGTCTGTAGTGACAAATTCTATTGATTCAGTATTGTTGTGTTTACCGTAGAAGTATACCCAAAGGTAACTAATTCTGGAAACCTAATGAATCATTGAGTTCTAGTTCACTTTGAGGTTCAACAGAACTAATAGCTGTGTACTTTAGCAGCTCTCCATACATAATGACGTGTGTGATATGCGTGTATAGTCCAGCAAAGCTGCATGTATATATTGTAAAAAAATAAAATAAACATATTACACGGAGGAGCTTACAGTGATGGTATAGTTTTGGCTGAGATGAGAATTCAGGTTTCCCATTTGCGTGTGTGTGTGTGTGTGTGTGTGTGTGTGTGTGTGTGTGTGTGTGTGTGCGAGTGTAAGATAATGAGAAATCTCTTATGAAATATAAATGACAATACAATTCTAAGAGGACTGCAAGGTTTATCAACTATTTTGATGAAAGAATGACTGAGATATCCAGAACAAATAGGTCCTTTTTTTAATATTGGACCCACCCTTTATTAGGACCATTTTTAGGTGATACGCTATCAGCGTATCACCTATTGTGATTGTCAAAATCTCTCTTTATTTCTTTTTATTCTTCTTTCTTTCTGGACAATTTTGTGTCATCAATATCTCAAGAATGACATTACGGAATAACATGACATTTTCAGGGAACATGTCTCATGACAATATCTAGCCACAATAAGGTTTTCATGACAGTAACATATCTATGACGTCGTCTAGGCGCCATTTTGTGATTTTTGGACCATGTTACATGATCGATCATAACTTCATAACTAAAGGTCATTTCTGTATCATTTTTTGTGGACATAAAGTTCAGGTCACGTTCTATCTTACTTCTTTTGATGCTAATTACCTAGGACATCATTAAGTGCGCGTAAGCGCGCGTCAAAATTTTAAAAGGCTCAAAACAACTTTCCAATGGGAAATCTCGAAGTTTCAGACAATTTTATGCGTTTCAAACAATTTTGCGCGTGCGCGTCCGTCCGCGCATTTTCGCGCGCACAGCGCGTCAGCAACATGAAAATACACTTTTTTTGACAGATTTGGATTCCTGATACTTTGAGCAACAATATCCATTGATTTCTAATCGATTCCTACAAATAACAAAGCAATGCACTTGCGTCAAAGTTCAAATTTCGCCTGCGCGTCTATGTGCAAATATAGTGAAAAAACATGTCTTTGTTTATTTCGCCATAGCTCTTTAAAACGTCAGGTGACCCTATGTTTTTATTGCATATTACAAAAGCATATAAATTGGACTTGACGTTTCAAGTATCATTATTTCCATAATTACATTATGACGTCATCATATCGTCATCTGAAATCAAAAAAGTGGAATTAATTTTTTTGAGGTACTGTTTCTGACATTCATTTGCTCGTATCTCTGTTGTTTAAGCTCAATATTATCCCAAATTCAGATATGTTGTACTTTGAACATTTGCCTTTCAAGTCCATGTCATGGTTTTGAAATTTGATGACGTCATCATGCTTTAAATTGTGTTTAAAGGTAAAGACGCAAAATCGGACAAGTTTACGTGTATTGTCTATGGGAGGTGATTTTTTTAGAAACCATGCATTGACTTGACAACGTTTAAGCACCTTTATCTCAGCTGATTTTGCTTCATTTCCTCTGAAACTTATTTATGTTGTAGATGTGACAATAAGCTGCAGTAATCATGCATTTTATTCTTTGAAATCTCCTCATGAGGTTGACAATTTTGCAATTTAAAACTGAAAATGAGAATGGAATGCGGACCAAACGATTCGTGATTCATCTTTCACGTACATAAGCTTACGTTCCTCTAATTTTCTCGTCGAGACGTATGGCCGAGTGGTTAGAGGCGTCGTCTTAGAAACGTGAGGTTGCACACGTACGGGTTCGATCCTCACAAGAGCACGAAAGAAAATAATAATTTTTTTTTAACTTTTTTTCTTCAATGGAGTACTACACCTTCGTCCATGTAGAAATCACGTTTGCATGTAAACACACCTATACGCACACACTCACACAGTATACCTTTGTTTTGCGTTGGAGACTGCATTACTTCGTCTGCTGCAAAATTATAGTTTTGCAGGTTGGGCTTTTCAAACTGATACAGTATACTGTAACAAAATGAAATTTGTTCATATCAATTCAGTAACACAATGTAGTCGTGGTTACTTTGTGCTGATTTATACATGTAACAAGCTATACATTGTAAAAAAGGTATTCAGTCTTCTGTATTGATGATTATTTGTCAATTAGTGGTTTTTGTGGAGTTTCAGATAGTGATAAAAAGTATGGATGATAAGTGCAGCGATAATTCCTATAGTTAGTTCAAAGCTGTGTTACAGATGTTTGATACATACATTTAGCATTGTGTGTGTGTATATACGTGTGTATACAGGTTGGCCATATGACACATTCTAGACAATTACTCTTAATTGATTAGCAAACGTGATCAGCTATGGAACTGAATATGGTACTAATGTATGATGTTAATGATTCTAATTAAACTGTGACGAGTTTAAAGGGATAGCGTAACTGTGTGTAAAAATAAGGCAATTATAAGGATATTTTAGGGCAATTTGATAACCATGCCTATAATAATTTCATACAGGTACTAATGCCTCCCTCATATTCATGTGATAGATCGTCATGTCAATAGCAAACTGACAACGTATGATGAATGTGTTATATATTGAACAACTGTCTTTCAAGTCCATAACGTTCCCCATATTTTCCCGTCGAGACGTGTCGCCGAGTGGTTAAAGGCGACGTCTCAGAGACGTGAGGTTGCGGGTTCGAACCTCACAAGATCACGAAACAAAATACTTAGCTACTTTACTGTTTTTTTTTCTTCAATTTTGTATTACATATTCGTCCATGTAGAAATCACGTTCGTATATAAACGCACCTATACACACACACAGACACACACACACGCCATATCCCTCTTTTTTGTGTGTTGGAGACCACATTGCTTCGACTGCAGCAAAATTTTGCAGGTTGACTTTGTCAAACCGATCATAGTATGTAATGACGACGACTGAGGTGTTGTACTTTGAACAATTTTCTTTCAAGACCATGTCATTGTTTTGTAATTTGATGACGTCATTACACTGAAAATTGTGATTAAAGGCAAGGTATCAAAACCAGCCGATTATAGGTTTTATGTCTGCGGGACGTATTTTTCCCAAGTTGCCAGAAATGGTATAGCGACCTCAGTCGTTACAAGGCCGCTTTTCCGTCTAGCAATGCAATAGATGTTCACACGGCCGCGTTAGTTGAGTGGGCATTGACTTTCCCCCCGTTATATCTATACATTGTTGTTGTTTTTCTGTCTTACCATTTCCGTGGATGACCCGTGGCCGAGTGGTTACAGAAACGGTTTCGCATGCACGCTCAATATAACTTCAAGGTGCCTATATCACATTCTTTTCTTTGTCGATCACAGATGACTGTCATCTGATGACCACAAGCGTATCACCTAACTCGTCCTCAATGTGACGAGTTTTCATGTCTCGTTAACTTTGTTTTTGGATATCTCATCCATTTCAAATAAATTTTCTACAAATAATTCCTCTTAGAATTTATGTGTTGTTTTTTTTACTTCATAATATGCTTCGTTTTATCTCGTAAACAGTTAACATCTCTCCCATGCCAACCAAAACCATGCCAGCTGTATACCATCCCCTTAATTTGATGCATATTTTATTGGTGGTTGCAATAATGAATTTCTCTCATGCCTGTTAAGTGCTATTTCTACGTGAGTTCTAATAAGTGAATCTAGTAATGACAATAATCAACATTTTGTTACTACAAAGTCGAGTGCTATGAACATGGCATGCATATATCCTTTACGTGTTAGAAGGCAAGACGCATTCAAAGGTGCGTGGTAATTGGCAAGGTACGGATTCATAGTAAAGGCCGTGTCACACCTTTCCGAGCAAGCCTTGCATGCGACTTGCGAAGAACAATTTTTACTACCCGGAGGTCCCCGCAGATGACCCGCACATGACAGTACCTAGAACGTATCTCACCCGTAGTCGCCCGGAGGTGCGCACGCAAATCTTTTTACCCGCGACCATGTTTAGGCCCTGTCACACCTTTCCGGGCAAGCTACGCGGGCTTGTTGCGTGTGGGGATTTTCCAACACACCGGACAATTTCTGAGGGCGGACAAGGATTTGGCTGAGTCAGTGCATGTGTCTCACTTGCTGGACGCGTTCTACTTAAGTTCTACTTGCGGGTATACTGTGTGACCTGTGTGCCAGGCGCGTGGGGACTGACAACTTAGTGGAGGAATTCCTCTGAAGGAATGGCAGAAGCCCCACAGAATGTGATTATCTTGGCCGCATACGGGGACTGCGAAGTACCTGCGTGGGAGGTGCCTGCGAGGTGCTGCCGCTGAGGGCCTCCTACTGGCGTTCTGCGTGGACCTCTGCGGGCAATCCCCGCGACTCACCCGGAAAAAAATTTGATCACGCTCAAAACTTGGCTGCGGGTAAATCGGACTTGCGTGCGCACCTCCGAGCAACTACGGGCGAGATACGCGCTAGGTACTGTCAGGTGTGGACTAACTGCGGAGAGCTCCGAGTAGCAAATTTGTTTCTTCGCAAATCAACCCGCAAAACTTCCCCAGATACGGTATGACACGGGTTTGAGCATTGTCAAAACTTGGTTCCGAGTGAGTCGTGGCGGTTCGCTCGCAGAGGTACACGCAGAACACCAGTAGGAGACCCTTACCGGCAGCACCTTGCAGGCAATTCCAACGCAGGTACTTCGCAGTACCCGTAAGTCACTCGTAACAGAAAACGCATCGGTTTCAAAGCTCTCACGCAGGTCACACGGAATACACGCAAGTAGAAGGTAAGTAGCACGCGTCTAGCAGGTAAGACACAAGTGCGAAACTCGCAAACATTCTTGTCCGCCGGCGGAAAAATCTCCTGCGTGCTGGAAAATCCCTAGTCGCAACAAGCCCGCGTAGATTGCCCCGAAAGGTGTGACACGGCCATAAGGTGGTTCATCAAAAGCGGTGATTTCAATGTTTTCCCAAATTAAGAAATTCTGCAGAGGGCAACAAAGATATAAAAGTATGAATCACTCTTTTTAAATTTGATGCGAATTTAATTTTCTAAGCCAACTCAACATTGTATTTTTGTTTTCTCGGGTTCCAAGCTGACATAGCTTCGACCTCTATTAGAGTTTACCCGAATCATAAAGCAAAATGAAATACCCCAAATAACACAGGTGATTGGTAAATTACAGCATAAAAATCGGTCATTAAATTAAGCTCAAGAAAAAAAAAATGATATAACTTCAGACGCAAAATAATTTTGTAAAGATTTCTGTCTCATAACAACGCCTACACACACACACACACACACACACACACACACACACACAAGTGACTCCAATTTATGTGACTCCTGCGAAGCACGGCTTCTAACAAATGGAGGTTGGCGGTCTAATGAGGAGTGTGTTCTTGGTTGCTATTTCAATCACTCAGGATCTTATCTGACTTCAAAAACAATCGACTCGAAGGAGATAAAAAATGAGTGACAGTCATGATGAAACATGCATCAGATATGCGGTAACTATCATCAGACTGAACAACAGCAGTCCGGCCAATCGTGATGGAAATTTTATCAAGCTATACATCTTGTTAATGAAGATAGTGGAGTTATAGTTTTATAAATTCCGAGCTAAATTATAAGCTTGTTATGGTCTTAAGCGATCATCTTTATTATATACAATATGATAATCCGAATGCGGCATTTTGTTCAAAGCCTAAAGAGTATCTCGTCCTTGGCAGCTCACCACATACGTTACCCTATTTTGCAGGCACAAACCCTTGTTGATCGTAAAGGAGTCTGCCCCAAGACCACTACATGCACCACTGGCACTGTCCCATAGGCCCTGTACTGTAGCCTCCGTGCTGGGAGAGGCTGCAGCAGTGCCAGTGGCATATGTAGGAGTCTTTGCGCAGACTCCTTTAACACCAACAGGGGTGTGTGCCTGCAAGTACAGGTATACTTACCCAGGGCACCAAGAAGAAGGAGAGTTTTTAAAAAAATGGAATCTGAGTCGGACACACTCCAAACACTTCAGTCCAGTGGGATACGTTGCCTTGTATGGCTTCCATGGAAAACCATAGCAAATGACCCATCAAGGATACCAATTGTCGTGTTTTTCGCACGACTAGCAAAAGTTGTGCGTTGTATGACCCGCCTTCCTCATTTTTTTTTTTGTGCATATGATCCAATACGTCAGCTAGGATAGCGTGTAGGGTTTCCGATAAGCTCGTGTAAAGATATATCGTATACATCTTAACGAACCTCACCATTTGGGACCGATTCGCCGAGAAAGAAGGATGGCTCTTGTTTCAGCAAACAACATATTCACATCGAGCTTGCACAGTATGTTGTCTTGGTCGAGGCAGACAATATCTAGGCCGAGCGAACAACATACTTTCCAAATTCCTGCGTTGAGGAGGAGCAACATCACCGTGCGCGGCAGCTCCGAAGACGGAACAATTCTCAAAGGCAGTGTCGATAACAATCTGCAGGTGCCGCCTTCCTCGTACTTCGCAAGAAGTCGCCCGTCCGTAACTGCGGATAGCATCCTGAACGGCCGAAATGCGAAAAACGGCTTCCTCCCTACGAAACAATTGATTCCAGATCCTCTTCTTTTTACCCAGCGATCATGCTCGCTGTCTAACCCCAACGGATACACGAAGCCGAAACCTCGACAATCGGGCAAGGAGCGTCAAAAGTTACAGCTGTACAAGATAGCAGGAGACTCATACGGGCACATTGCGACCTGGGAAACTGGTATCACGTTAACTCCATACGGGTTTCCAGTGTTGCAGAGCCCCCCGTGTAACATCACAGATGAGTCCGTCTATTTCAGGCAGCGATATGAAACCCTGTCTACGTTATCCGTCACTTCCGACCGAGAGAATAACTTTTGCGCTACCCCAGCTGAACACGACAAGGAAGGCGACAGTCCTTCCGTCCAACTCGATATAAACTACGATCCTTGGAAGAAATTGACAGTTGCTTCGGTTGTCATCAGCGGCATCCACACAAAAGGTCGCATCGTGCTCGTAGTCGAACTTGCGTCACACATCAGAAAGAAACATAAGACTGGACCTCTTCCCTGTCATCAGAGTGTCTTCAGACACGATAAAGATATATCGTTCTTTCGCATAGCACAAGAACACATGGAACTTAGTCAGATAAAGGTGAGACCATGCCGGATTTAGGCCAATAGGAGTCTGCACCCTATGTCCTCGGACCTGTTCATGTTATATGGTGTGATATTTCAGAGACAAATTCCATGCATTTACAAACTCTGGAGCATGGCAAGACTTTAGAAAGTAGACAAATTGTACGATGGGAAATACGTGACTTTGATATGGGGATAATCACACTGAAGTTAAATTGCAAGTTTACATAATACACGTATCATAAACTAACTATTCCCTTTAACAACTCATCAAATGTGAGCTCCACTATCCGTAGAAAATCATGATCAGTTGACGCAGAGAATAGAACTTTTTCTTTGTCATTAAGTCACCCTTGGAAAATAACTTTTTAAAGATTTGTTTGAAGCAAATGCATTTGATGTCATGACATCGTCATTTCCTCTGACTTGCAAATAGACATCAACCTACATAATTTGTTCGTATACACAACCTCATCTTCGCACATAACATTTGTTCTTTTTTGGGGGGGAGGGGGGTCCAATTTAAAGTAAACATTTACTGCTCTATTTCTTCCCTTGAATATTTCTTTCTGCCCTTGAAGGTACACTTGTCCTACAATATATGGCAAAATCACTCATGCGGGTCTTTATCCTCTTCAAAGATGCTGCAGGCTTTGTAACTTGGAAGCTGTTAAGGGCCTCTATTCCCCAAATGTCAATGACTACACCCTCGTCCTTCTCTCTCTCTCTCTAAGAGTTAACACAAATCATGGCGTTTTTTTAACAGGTCTGGGTATACCGGAACAAACACACATTTCTCCGTGGAAGTCTTGTGGGATCTGCAACCATTCCTCTCAAGGACCTTGCAATTGGAGAAACTAATTTCACAAGGCCACTTCGTCAAACATTTCTGAGAAAGGTACATTTCCTATTTCTTCGCACATAAATAATCACCCTACCTTTTATAATCTTAGATATGCTTCAGATTCTCAAAACTCTATCTCCGGAATTGATACAGCTTTTTCCTTGTGTTACAGTGTATTTCCTACAGGTCAGTAGAAGAGGCCAGTAGAAAAACGGTATTTACAGTTTACACTGATAATTGGGAATCTTCGAAATGATTTTTGGGTTCCGATGCTTTTTCGTGGAACAAAGTTTCTTTCTTTACACCTCAATCTTTGCGTGTACAACTGCGATTCTTATATCAACATGTAGGAAACCCGTATTTTGATAAGGAGAAACAGCAAAGCTACTCATATCAAATCCAAACTTAGATTTACAGCAATTTATCACATTTCTCATTTGTCTGCCTAATCACCACCTCATGTCCCAATTTTCTGGACTTCAAAGTTTGAGACTATGTCGGTGTAACACGGGGTAGCCTACTATTTGTCATATAACCTGTACACAATAAATATGAACATTCTTTAAACTCGAACAATTGTTATGTACTGTGTTTGAACACATCAACAAAATTAGACATGTTTATCTCCCTCCATGCATCAAATCCAAACCCTAATGATATGTTTATAACCCTGAAATAGTCACTGCCCAAATTGTTAATGCCTACTTTGCGAACGAAACGCCCAAGTACTAACAGTTTCGTTTCTATGTTGTAAAAATTCGTCGCAGGACGTGGGAAGGCTGAAGCTGATGGTGTGTTATCATTCCAGCCAGCGACGCCTACTTGTGACGGTAATACGCGCCACTGACCTCCCAAGGAAACCCTTCCCACCAGGTGGGTGTATTGCCGTTATGTACAGTATTTAAACAAGTCTCTCTTTAAAATATGTGGGGATAAGAACAATCCTGATTCTCTGTTCTTCATTGATTTCAGAGTTGTCTTTACTGTCTCGTGCCTTCAGTATGCAGTTTATTGAGAGGAAGCAGTGATTGATCGTGTATGAAAACGCAGACGAGTCCAACGACATTCATGCAGCACAGACCTCACAGAGACCAGAATATTATAGACACTTTAGCGTCTTGTGGCATAGATATCGTAACGTTATGTATTTTATTCGATGAAACTACAGCCACTCACGCGGCTCTAGTGTTAGAAGGAACCAGATCCGCATCCTCGATACCAAAGCCCGATACAATCAACAAACATCATTTTCTTACTTATGACATTAAGAAATTCTCTTAACTGTAAACTTTCTAATGACCCATGATTTATTACATTTCATTTCCTTAAACCTACTTTATCTACAATTATACAGAAATAATGCCGGTTTTCTGTATATCAAATTTGGAGAAAATCAAGATTTTTAAAATTATTTTTACAAGTTATGAATCATTCAGGAAACAGGAGATGAAACAGAAGAGTAACACACAAAACTGTAATCGCATGTCTCAAAATAAGAGAAAGGATCTGGATTCCAAAATATATATAGAGTGGACCCAGGACAGGACGTAGTACGAATATTAAACTCTCAGTTTCTGATCAAACTACACACTCCTACCTCAACCTTGATATGAAATCCATTGTGCTACTGTTTATTAATTCTAGTATGTCTGCTTCCACGGCTACACTGCACGATAGTAGGATGACTGGTTGCAAACACGCACGAAGTATCCGGTCAAACGATTGCCTCTCTGGAAGCATATTGTTCTGTACGAAAGATATTGGTGATGATGACACCGCTGGTTACTATGCTGACCAAGATGATAATGATAGTGATAGTAAAAGTGGTGGTCAATTTGATGATGATAATATGGTGGAAATAATCACTTCATTAAGTTAAGACCTGGTAAAGTCGTGTTTATTGTAATACCATTAGAAAAAATTGTTGATGTGTGTGTTGTACATCCATTCCTCCCTCCTCTGTATAGATACTTTTGTTGAGATCGAGGTAACACACAAAGGCAGTGATACCACTATGAAGAGAACGACCAAACTGAGGCCCCGCACGTCCAATCCGGTGTACAAGGAAGTTTTCGCCTTCGTGTTCCCACACCTCTTTTCGGAAGTGTGGGGCGTCCGACATGAGAGGGGTCCCTTGAAGAACGTGGCGATAACCGTGTCTGTCTGTCGGAAGATCCTCTTCTTCAAGCACTCTGTCATTGGCCAAGTCACCCTCACCCCAGAAGTCCGCACGAGCGGCTACTCACATTTGCTGAAGTGCACCAAATTGCCCTACCAACCTATCACGGAATGGCATGACCTGAAGTCTTCTGGCTAAACGCGAAATCGGCGTGACTTTGCTTTGTTGACGACACCGATAAGACTCTTGACTTTTTTTTTAAAGAGATCCTTGAATACTTGAAAATCATCCCATGTGATGTATTGCTGGAAAGTTGTTCTTCAGTAGATCCAGCTGTTAAAAGTGGTATCTTACTCTGTTGTAATGATTAAAAATGGCAAGGTCGTCTGGGAAAACAATAATTGTTATTGAGAAGGTTACCCTTCGTGGAAAATGCGGTCAACCGCACGTAAAAAGGTTTACAAATAATAATAACAATAACGACACAAGTATTGATGACATACACATGACTACATTAAGAAACAGACATAAAAAAGTTTCAGCGTCTTTATTTTGCCTTCGGAAATAATGGAGATGAATTTGTATTCTCTAATATTACATACGTTTTGTATACAACTTGATCCGTCTTCATGAACTTGTATACTTTACAGGATGGATGGACCTCAGAATAATTAAGTGTCCTGTCCTGTCACTGTCTAAAGTAAGGACACGTAGCCAAACCCTTGGGGGGGGGAAGGGGTGAGATACTAGTGCTGACTTTTCCTTAGACATAATTATATTAAAGGCTATTTCCCCTCCCATCGTTAGCATCGTTTATCTTTATTCCACAATGGAAGGGCGCGCATGCCCCTAACCTTGGACAGTGTTGCGAATCGCTTTTCTCTCATTTGGACCATCTCTCATATTACCACAATATATCACAGTCAAATACATCGACAGGTCGAACTCAGGTGAGTATCTGCTCATTGTGAGCGGTGTACACACTAACGTAATAACACTGGAAATACACCGGATCCTGGAATATTTTCCTGTAAATTATTACTTCAATGTCGACATGCAATGATGGAAGTGCTGTAGGACCTACCTTGATAATAGACAAGATAGTTCAGGGTTTAAAGCCTTTAACATTACCATGGTAACCTTGGGCATTAGGTGTCTCTAGCTAACAACCAATCACCGATTTACGATCCCACTTCTATGACGCAAATAAATGTTTTGAGCTGAATCTGATACATGTATTCCATTGCCGTAGATATGCTAAAAGGAACACACACCTTGCGTTTCTCATGATTTTTGTCGTCGTATGATGAGATTTTATCAATTTTTATGGTGTATTATGCGTATCACAAGTGATATTAAGAACTCAACTGTGATGTGATAAGAAAAACATGGTTTTATTATGATCAGAAAGAAAACTGTTCTTTTTGTTCCTTATTTCATAATGTCACTGTTTGGTATACAGATCTCTGTGAAAAAAAAGATAAGCAAACACAAACATGCATTTCTAGGCGAGGGAATTCACCCAACACTTCAGAACAATGACCTGCATTACTTCATTTCAGTCATTTCAATTTCATTTGTTTGCTAAACGTTTGGACATGGCTCTCGTCGTCATAGTCACAATATATCACTTTCATCAGAGCACACTCACGGAAGTCTGACAAATTCTAATGTGAAAGCTTCTGTGTAACATCGGGGGCAGTGATTTGAAAACTATTCGAGTTATCACTTTGAAGGTTAGTTGTACCACAAAGCATCTTTCTATATTTAACAATGCTTTTCATATCGATTATAATGACTTAAGCTTTAATATTGGATGTTTCTTTGCCCAACTCAAATTTTAGAACTATTTTGAAGCACTGAAGCTGGATTTGTTTCATCTGCAAATTGTACAAAATACCTCTAAAAATTCCTGACATGCTTTTCATTATGGACATTTTCAAAATGGCTTGCTTCGATTAGAGCGAACTTGGACATGTCGAGGGGAGAAAATGGATACTCAAAGTTGCTTAATCGTTATATTCCTGCATTTCATTTGCAGCTGCTTCATTACAAACAAGAAATATTATCATGAAAAATTGCTAAACAACCAGTTCGTCGTAAGTGCCCGGAAAAACGACGCCATGTTGAAAGACTGGAATTCGTCTTACAGCACTCGTTTAATGACAGTATGAAACAAAGTTAGGAACTGATATAGAAACAATAACGACAACGATATCCATAGCAACCATGAAAAGAACAAGAACCTACGCACATGCTCTAACGTGTGTGATTTTTAGGCCTCCATTAAACTTGTCCTTCTTAGGTGCGAGGTTTGATGTAGTTGTTTGGTATTCTTTTTTACGAGAGAGAGAGAGAGAGAGAGAGAGAGAGAGAGAGAGAGAGAGAGAAATTGTTGAGCAACTCGATAAAAAACAGACGACGGAAATCAGTTTAACATTAGTTTTCAATTCCCAAAGTGCGGGAAGAGAATGAGCCAGTCCTCAAATAACAGCGAAAGAATAAATATTTATAGAATCCAGGTATTGGCACTGGCTTAAACTAAACACCAATGGATAATGAAACAACTTTTTTCAAACTTGTTTTTTTTAAAGAAGGGAGAGAGAAAAAAAATCAAACAGATAGAAAAGGAAAGTAGAAAAGAAAGTGCGATGAAGAGGAAATACTGTTTTAACCCTCTGCGTTCAACTTTGATTTCCCGTCCATGGATACGTCTGTAAAATTAGTAGACATTTTGACTCAATGGCATAGAGAGGGTTAAATGCATATTTTGTTTATCAAATATGTCAGTCACTACATTACAAAATCTTAAGAACTCAGAATTACGCACTGCATTCCGTTTCCTTCTCTCATTTCTAAGAATAATGAAAATGCTGAGAACTCTTGTTTGGAAGCAAACATTAACAAAAGCGCTTCCTGACAAAGATATGTGGACTTAAGGGGATTCTTCAGCATCACTGATCCAGACAGAGTGTATAATAGAGTCACTGTATATAGAGACACACTGTGTGTCTTGGTTGTTGTTGTCGTTGTTGTTGTTGCTGCTGGTGCTGTTGTTGTTGTTCTTGTTGTTGGGGTTTTTTTGTTTTGTTTTGTTTTGTTTTGTTTTTTAGGGGGGGGGGTCTGTGGAGCAATATAATGATGGGGGTCATTGGTCACTGTACATTGTCAGTTGTACTGTACAGAATCCGTTGCAAGGTGCCCACAACCATGACAACCATTCATTTGAATTATGAAAGGATCTACAAAAGGACACGGGAGTTCGAAATAGCATCCAAAGTTATAACAGTCTGTTCTTTTCATTTTATCTAAAGGATCGTCTGAATTAAAAGCGGCCGGGATTTGAGAAACGTTTTAATCCCCACTAAAATCCCCATTAAACGTGTTGAGAATTTCAATAAAACAGAACAAAATTAAATATGACAAATCATAGACATCTCATACACGATACTTTTATTCCTAGTATTAGGAATAACAACATCACAAACAAATTTGGATTGCTATCTCATCTATTTAAGACGTTCAAACAGTCGGAGAGTACAGCAAAATATAAATCAAAGAAATGAATTGTTTCATTGACAACACGCCGTAATTATCCGAAATTACCTTGAAATTGACTGAAAATATAGCTTAATTCCCCTTCAAAGACGTCAACTGTCGTGAAGAATATGTTCGTAAGGGCACTGTTGAAGTATTAATAGAGCTTCACAAGACCTTCATAGTGACTCACATCAACAATAGCCTTCGCTTCAGAGTAGCTGTCTTATATATCATTTGATCCCTATGATCATTTTTATCTTTAAGTATTTCTAGAACCCTGACACGCCCCCTGTATGGACTCCAATGACTTCACTAAAACATGGGTCAATATTATTCGATGAAGGGCAAAAAACTGCGTACTATACGTACTCTATGTGGGGCATGCATGGAGGCTTTCACGTATCACGTCCCATCGCGTGAGGTTATCAGGTCAGTTGGACTGGCGAGAAAGCAGTACGAGTACCTCTAGCGAGCTAGCGGCTGTACACACAGACGCTAGCACTAGATCTGTGCTATTGACATATCAGTATTTTGAAGTGTTTCAAGTAAAGGTAGTGAAAGCTGTCTTGCCCATGATCGACTGCTCAATAATACGGTAGGACGTCTGCGTTAACGGCAAGGATGATAGAATACTAAGTTCCGACAAATAATTCCAAGAGAAATAGTAGGGAGCAGCGACACTAGTATACTTTCGCAAGACAGATATCTCAAATTTCACATGCCCAACTTGCCCCTGAATCACAGGAAGCACTTCACAGCTTACTTCCTATCACTCAAGAAAATATCGACCAAATCGGTTACAGAAAAGCGTCGATATAGCCTATAGGCATTGATTTTTATGTAAAATGTTGGGAAATTATGTTTGTTGTTTGTTTTTATTTCCGTCTTCATATAAAAATTCACATATTACAAGTTGCATATACGTTACATATACGAACAGAGGAAACGGGGGATTGCCTGTTCAGTCATATTTTCAAAATATGTCTGTTCTTCCCCAGGGTCCCGAATTTACAATACAATACAAAAATAATAGAATGTATATACAAAACATAAGAAAAATAATGAAAATCATGTACCGAATTGATACAGTAAGAGTCAATAATAGTCAGAGATAGGTAGAGAAAAGCCGAGCAAGGAAAAGAAAAAGAGGAGGAGAACAAACTTATATATATATATATATATATATATATATATATTTGATTTGTTTTGTGTTTGTTTTACTGAAGGCGTAGAAATAAAATCCTTACTGAAGTAAGATGAAATAAAAAGATATGTATCTAATGACTGGCTTGGAATTGAACACACACGTAAGAACGCATACACGTTTTTGCAATGGGGAGTTATTGTGTATTGTTTAATGAAAGTGATAAGGATCTTTTAACAAATCAAAGATCTAATTCTCTTTTTCCGTTTTCTCTAAGATATTTGAAAGGTTAATTTATAGTCAGTTGATGCCATTTTTACTTGAACGAAATAATTATTTCATACTCGATACAATTTGGTTTTAGAAAAGGATATTCTTCCTACATGGCTCCCATGGAATTATGTAATAATAACACAATCTTTTGAAAATGAAACGTTTTTTATTCCCTTTCTAGAATTGTCTACAGCCTTCAATTGTATGGATCATAGCATTCTCATTTAAAAAAAAAATATGGAAATGCATGGTATTGGAGGCACGGCCCGGAATTTGTTTCGAAGTTATTAAGCAATAGAGTGTAATATTTGTCCGTAAATGTTATGTTGTCTAGATATTGTTGCGTAAATAAGCTATATTGGTGTTCCTCAGGGATCTGTATTATGATTTGCATTTTTCAAGTAAGTTACTTTATACTATTGCCCTCGCATATGACACTATAAATGAAGTTGGCATATGTGTACATTATTGTAAGATTGCTTTTGTTAAGTCAGTGAAATTTTTAGGTCTTGAAAGTGATGAAACAATAACGTGTAAATAACCAATTGATGTGGTAGGCGTGAAAATAAGAAAGACAGTTTGTGTCATTAATAGGTTTTATAAGCATATTTTACCTTCTGATATTCGGGTTAGATTTTATCATACGTTGATCTTTCCACACCTTACCTACTGCAATACTATTTGGAGGAACGTGCATCATGTCATTTGAGTAGAATTTTAAATCTTCAGAAACGTGCAATAAGAATTACAACAAGCTCAAAATCACATTCTCATTCTACTCATCTGTTTCGACGTTAAACTATCTTGAAAATA